>NC_060212.1:59782500-59972500 GCF_021130785.1 Homalodisca vitripennis
AGACTAATGTTACTTCATGCTTATAATATAGGTGAGTTTATTTTAAAATCATCACGCGGACGGACAGAATTACATTTCTATTTTATCGAGCGGTAAGCTTTGCTAATAATAAGTTGATTTAAAAAATTAGCAGGTTACAATATGCTAAATAACGTAATAAGTCTATTAGACTAACCTTGTATGAGACAAATGGTTTACACGACAATGATAGGAAAAGGATAGAAGAATAAATAATAATTATAAGAATAAATACATTATTCAAAGGCAAAATAGCATTATTATATTTAAAAAAACGTATTCAACCCTAGTCATTTTCAATGACTGTGACAGGAATCCAGATTTTATTGTCATATATGTTTAAGTTAAAAGCAGATACTAAATAATTTTGAATCCCTACATTTTTAAAAATATTTACGAATTAAGCTTTATGTGGAACTCACTCAATTTAACGTCGGAATTCCAGTTGGCATCAGTGTAAATGAGGCATAACCAGCATGGTATTCCATATCACTAATCCAGGACAAAATTCATGAGGGCTCGTAAAAAACTTTGTTTTTAGCAGTCTTTATCGTTACTTTTAAGTAATGTCTCTAGAAATAGCAATAAATCAGCGCAATACAATACCAAAATTATGCTTCTTTAAAATCTTAGGAGGATCAAAGAACAAAACCAATATACATTATTTAAATATAAATATAAAAGGATGATTTCATTGGTGTTTTAATATAAGCTAATTCTGTAAGCATTTACGGATTGGCTCATGTTTAAGTCAATCGTAATTGAAATATTGTTTATCAGGTTCATATCATTTATCGATCTATTACATTATTACATAATACATACTTAATACATAATTTATCGATCTTATACATATCGATCTTAAAACGTATTATTTACATTTGTTTTGAATAGATTGAATTCAGTTTATAGAAACATTTTTTAATAATATGTTGATTGTCCATCCATAACTTACTTACAATTTTTCATGAATAATAATAAAATGTAAAAAATGGAAACCCATTATGGTAAAATTACACCCTAAGGTTATAAAATTAGTTGTACATGTACACGTCGTACATAACACGCGTGTTACAAAGAGATAGCAATTAGGTTGGCAGTTTCCGTGCAGCTTACACTTAACCACGGCACAAAGAAAGCTCCGCCTTGCCCTATTATTACGCGCTAATGCCCTTCCTTTTCTTACATCACTTACTGATAATTACAAGGAGGTGACTGATAATCTGCTCAACAAAAAAACTGTCACCAGCAGCTAAAAAATACATAAAACACGAAATTAGTTGTTATTTGCCCTTTGCTACAAGAAATTCGTTGTGGTAATGGAAAGTACATATATTGCGGGATCGATAAAGTGTTTGGCATGATGGAAATTGTCATTACTGAGCTATTTTTAACTATATTTCTCAGAATAAATGTAATTAATCCTTTTAAAATATATGTAATTATTATGTTTAGGAAATGTATAAAATGAATGGTTCTATATTCTTAGTTTTTATTACTTTCAGACAAATTTAATTAACTTCTTATAACCATGAAAGCATATTTAGGATATTCTGGAGCTTTATAAATAAATATAAAGTTGTAGATAGTAGAGAACCAATTTACTTTGATTTTATTATTAGTAACACTTTGAAAACGATCTGGGTATTACTTGATAAAAAAAAATCAAAACAGAAAATCAAAACGAACTTATGTTAACATATGCTGTAGTTATGTTGTGCACATTTGGTGCAATATTTCCAGAGTTTATTACGCTCTGGTGATGTAGATGTAGAGAAAAAAACGGGAATGTCTAAGAATTAAACTTGATTATAAACAAAATGCACATGAAAACACTAAAAGAACTAGGAAAATGCTTAATCGGGATTCTGTGCTAAGGAAATGCAAGTGTACGATCGACGTTATAAGTGTATTTAAATAAAGCAACCTACCTTATTGCCAGAGAACATACTACCTAAACGATACTAAAAAAGTACGCGTACAACTACACGTATTCCCTCAGACGCTTTGCTGAAAATTTCAAATCTATAGTTCATTTAGTTCTTCAGATAACCTGCAAACAGATAACCATGCAGAATATAAATATATAAATTATTGGGCAGGAACAGAGTAATTGTACCTGACTATTGGGTGATCTAACTATGTGTATTTGTTTAAAAATTACGGCGGAAAATGTGTATGATAGAATTTTACACATCACACCAAACTAGAAGGGCTAGGACGCTCTCAATTAGTGACAATATCATACCTCCTTGTAGCTAAGTAAAGCTTCATTTATTTACTTTTCATTAGACTGAAAGATTATTTAAGTTATTCCTGGATTGCATGACCTTTTTGTAGAAATTGGCTAGTAAGTTTTCCATTATCATAACGAAATGTTACCACATGATATTGTATATTATGAAGAGAATAACAAGTTTACATATACGGCAGTTGAATAACTTGCGTTATATGAAACTATTAAGCCTTCTGGGATCATTTTTCACACCCTAAGTAAGGAAAACTAATTTAATATATGCAGAGAGAACAGTACAAGCAATATATGACATGCCTTTCACCACCGCGTCACATTCCTTCCAGTCCCATCACATTGTAGTGATATCGACGCGACGTCCTGATATTGTTGTCAATAACGGTCTATTCCTAACTGTGCAACTTTTCACAGTATATTGCATATTTTTGTTCTGGATATATTTTACTTTATTAATGGAGTTAATAATCCTGTCACACTGACATCATGAATATCACTTACTAGCAAGGCAAATTTGTAATCTACGTTATTAATGAATTAGAAATTTCAAATTGTGTAGTAATATTCCCTCCTTTAAATTACCTTCATTCTTTTGAAAATGATTATCTTAAATTGGCTTGAACAGGTATATTATTAAGATAAACTAATTCAATCATAAGTTAGAGAAATAGCTAAGAAATTGTGTGAGATCATTATAAGATTAGAAATACGTTATTAATGGAGTTAATAATCCTGTCACACTGACATCATGAATTTCACTTACTAGCAAGGCAAATTTGTAATCTACGTTCATAATGAATTAGACATTTAAAATTGCCCAGTAATATTCCCAACTACAGTACCTTCATTCTTTTTAAAATGAATATCTTAAATTTGCTTGAAAAGTTATATTATTAATATAAAACTAAGACACTTAGAAGTAACAGAAAAAGCTAAAGAATTCTGTGAGATCAATATAAGACTAGAAATCTTTAACTGATTTGTACTGAACAGGATTCTTTTCGATTAAATGTTTCATTTATTGGCTGAGCGTTAACGGAGTCCATACCTGGAAGGGATGAATTAGTTTTATATCGGTCTGTCTGTATGTTTGTAAGTTAATTTAAAAACAAACTGACCTACTACTTAATAAATATGCAATGTTTTAATATTTTATTTGCCATGACGTGATTTATTGTATATTTCATAGTTCTCATTTAGAATATAGTGAGAGAAAAATTTATTACATAATAAAAAAAAATAATGCACAATCAGCCTATATGTATGATATGTAATAAAATTGCGGAATAAGTCAATGGAACTTAAATTGGGTATATAATGGATTAAATGTCTGTAGTGAAGTATTTCGACATGGTTCAATATACAGAAAGTATACTAAATGTGTACTGCGGTATTCTGGCTATAATATTTGTATGAATATGAAAAAAAAAACAACTAAGTCGGTGTGGTTCAGGAAAAAACTATTCAGGTAGATTCAGACAGAGCGCTCGACTCCCCCCCCCCCCACCCCCCCCCCCCCCCACCCCCCCCCCCCCCCACCCCCCCCCCCCCCCACCCCCCCCCCCCCCCACCCCCCCCCCCCCCCACCCCCCATTTTATATTAGTAAAAAAATTGTTTCTTTATATGACAAAATATTATTTTGTTCTATTTTTGATGTTAAGCAGTATTTTGTAAAATAAAACATTTTTTTAACTATTAGTTTTAAGATACCTACAATCTTAAATAATCCTTACATTAACTCTTGTACTTAGTATTTATAGAATAGAATAGAATAGAATAGGAATAGAATCTTTATTCACCACAAGATATTCCATAGAATACATAGGCAAGTCATGTAACTATGAGATTAATATTTCTACACACAAGCCATTGTTTACATAAATATAACCTAAGCCAATGGACTATTTTAAGACTACAGTAGGCCCTATAATATAAATAACAGCAATATAGTATTACAATACTAGTAAATATTTTTAATCAAAATAGCATTTTATAAATTACAACAGGCCTAACTTAAACATTATAATAAACAACACATTGGACATTACAATAAATAGATATTAATTTTACTTAAACATATATTTTGTTTAGCACAAAGTGACAAAAGATTCCTTGAAAGCGTCAGGTCAGGCTAAAATCCAATTTCGGACCAACTCTCAGAAAGAAATTCTTCCACTTTATAAAACGGATTTTTTAATAAAAAATTTATGATTACAGATTTTTAAATTTATCATTTTCTAAATTCTTGACTGGGTCGGGTAACCTTATTCATTAATCGGCTTTGATATAACTATGGGATTTCTTTCACTTTTTAATAGCCTATTTTGTGGTAAATTAATTAAATTTGCAGATCTAGTATTGTGGGAATGAATGGAGCTTCTTGTATGTACCTTGTCTAAATTAGCTCTCAAGTACATGAGACACTGAAATATGTATAGGGAATGTAAAGTCAATATTCTTAATTCAATAAATAATTGTTTTACAAATGGGCTAATCTATGGGAACCAGTAATTACTCTTATAGCTTTTTTTTGTGCAACCAAATATATCTTCTGACTTGGGAGCACCACCCCATACTATTAAACCATAAGACATATGGGCATGAAATAAACCAAAATTAAGGCCTGCCTTAGGCCTTCCCTTTCCAACTCACCACTTAACCTTTTTAAAGCGTAAATGCTTTTACTAAGCCTACTTTTGAGGACAGATATGTGTTGGTGCCAATTAAGGGTTGGGTCTAAAGTTAATCCCAAGAACATTGGACTATCTAAGTTCATATTTTTTTCTTTAAAGAGAAAAAAGTACAGTTTTGGTCTTTTTCCTTGTTTAACACTAGTTTCGTTAGCAGCCAACCAATTCTCAATGAGGGTTTGATTATATTTAGCATTTTCTAATGCCAGTCTTTCACTATCATGCCTATTTAAGGACAGTAGTGTCATCTGCATAGAGAATAATCTCCGCAGGAATATTACTACTGAGGTCGTTAACCATAATAATAAATAATAAAGGACCCAAAACAGATCCCTGCGGAACACCGCACGTGACAGGCAAAGAGACATGAGGAATCATTACTGTCTTGTACATATTGTACTCTGTTCTCAAGGTAGGAATTGAAAGATTTGAAGAGCCACACCCTTTACCCTAAAATACTCAAGCTTAGAAACTATAAGATCGTGTGAAAACACAATCAAAGGCCTTGCTGAGGTCACAGAACGTGGACCGCAGCAAGGTCCTTACCCTCAAAAACAATCATGTATACCCTCAACTAGCTTTATAAGGGCATGTGTGGTAGATAACCCATTTCTATAGCCAAAACTGATTGTTACATATTAGCCTATTCAATTCAAAATAATAACATTAATTGTTTGCCTATGATTAACTCTAAGACCTTAGAAAAGACAGGAAACTACCGTTATAGGCCTATAATTTATTCAAGTCATCTTTTTTTACCTTTTCTTAAATATAGGAATGACCTTGCTTATTTTTAAACAATCTGGGAAAATTCCTTGGGCCAAACATAAATTGATTAGCCTTGTCAAAGGATTCAAAATACAATCTATTATTTTTTTCAGTAAAACGTTACTCAAGCCATAATGGTCCATTACTATACTTACTAGACAAATGACTAACTGCATCCAAGACAATTTTTTCAGTTACATAGCTAAAACTTAACCCTACCATATGCTCAGGTACCTTGCAATTATTTACATACTGCATTGCTTTAAGCCCATTAGCTGCTACACTGTTTAATTTCGGCTTTACATTACTGGCAATGTTAATAAAAAACCTGTTATATTCATCTGATGAAAAAATATTTGGGTCTTTTGTTTTAGTTTTCACCTTTCCTACTTTTATTTACAATCTGCCAAAGGGTTTTGCTCTGATTTCCTGACTCCTTTACTAGTTTAGAATTATATTGTTTTTTTGTGTGTTTAATTTGCTTGCGATAATCTTTTTTTTTCAGATTTGTACAATACATTATACATTTCAAACTCATGCCCTTTTGAAGATTTTAAATGTTCATACAATATATATATTTAGTTTACTTTATTATATATATATATATGTTTATATATAATTGCGATTTCAAACGTTTATTGAAATAAATTAAATTCGGCCTATGTAAATAAAAGTCATTTGACAGGTATTTGGTCTTCCGATCATATGTTAGTTTGTTTATTTAAACACATATGGTGAAAGAAACGGGCCCAAAATACAAAATAATTGAATCGTAAAAAGTGAGGGGCTCTGTGGTGTAATAATGGTAGCACATTCACCCGGCAAGTGAGAGATCCGGGTTCGAGTCCCGGCGGAGCAAGTACTTTTTGCGATTCAATGTTTATTGAAATAAATTAAATTCGGCTATTGCCATTTTAATCTAATTTAATGAATGTAAATAAAAGTCATTTGACAGGTATTTGGTCTTCCGATCATATTGTTAGTTTGGTTTATTTAAACACATATGTGAAAGAAAACGGCCAAATACAAAATAATTGAATCGTAAAAAGTGAGGGCTCTGTGGTGTAATAATGGTAGCACATTCACCCGGCAAGTGAGAGATCCGAGTTCGAGTCCCGGCGGTAGCAAGTACTTTTTGCGATTCAATGTTTATTGAAATAAATTAAATTCGGCTATTTGCCATTTTATACAAATTTAATGAATGTAAAAACTTCTTATCACACATCCTAGACCACAGCCAAGCACACAATAAGTTATTTTTATTACTAGGGGATATAAACATTGATAGCCTAAAAGAAAACAACCCTGACAATTTGATGCTACAAGACGAACTAACCACACACAACATAAGAAGGCTTCCCCTTCCTGCGACACGGGTAACAGCCGAGACGAGATCCTCGATAGACTGCGTATTGCACCAACATCCCAGAAGCAGAGGGTCACTGTAACTATTTTTACAAAAAACTGGCCTCTCCGACCATACAGCCCAATTGAGCAGCCTTAACCTAAATCAAGAGACCAAATCAACATCAAAACTAAAGCGACAAATGGGGAAAAAGAACCTTGAAAATCTCAAATCCATCTTCTACAACAAAAACTGGAATGCTGTTGAAACTTGCTGAAGACACAGAAACTGCATATAATATATTCCATGACACCCTTTGTACTGCCCTAGATATCTGCTGCCACAAAGGAAACACAAGAACAGAGGCCCTACCAAACCATCTCATTACTATGACCTGGAATCTGCCGATATGAAAAGCCTCCTACCTACGAGCCCTCAACACCTATGAAACAACAGGAGACATTCGAGACAAAGAAATAATGAGAAAACAGTAAGAGGATATATGACCAAAAACTAAGAACACTGCATCGGCAAGCAAACTCAAAGCACATAGAAGAATCTGACAAACAAGACCAAGGCTCTATGGAGTTTGATTAATAATGAGAGGCGTGGGAAACAGTGCAACCAGGAGTGCCTAAACTTAACATCAACAACACCACCCTACATAATCCTACAGAAGTAGCCGAAAAGCCTTAACACTTACTTTACTCAGATGGCTGGCATGACAATTCAAAACCAAATACATACCCTAGCATCTGGATGGACAGGAAAAAACCCGACCTTATTGCACATTCCCTTGCCACAGTCCATTTTGCATGACACCAACAACTTGGACCGAGGTGGAATCAAACAATTTGCAGCCTGAAAAAACAAATCGTCACCAGTGGCATAGATGAGTTTTCTTCAAAGAGTGTGAAAGTTCTGTGCAAATGAATTAACCCAACCCCTTTGTAGCAATCATTAACAAATCTTTTGCCGACGGTCACTTCCCCTCAAGGCTTAAAGTGTCAAAGGTCTATGCAAAACACAAGAAAAGGAAGAAATCAGACCCTCAGAACTATAGACTCATCTCGCTAATATCTACTTTTGCAAAAATCATAGTAGAGAAACTTGTTCTGAAGCGATTGATGGCCTACCTTAAATAACATGACCTAATCACAGTCAACCAACATGGATTTCAAAAAGGAAAATCAAAACATATCAGCAATTACTAGCCTAGTTAGAATCAATCATTGACAACATAGATGACGAAAAGTACGTAATAGCCTTATTTCTTGACTACAGCAAGGCTTTTGACAGTCTGGGACATGACCTAATCTTAAAAAAGCTGGAAAAATCTGGTAGTAAGAGGCATAGAGAACAAATGGTTCTCCAGCTACCTCCGAGGAAGGTCACAACTTGTGGAGGTACAGCATACTGAATCTTGCATCACCAGATCGTACACATCAACTCCAAAACCACTGGCACAAGGTGTGCCTCAAGGATCGGTACTTGGCCCAGTTCTTTTTATTCTTCTAACTAATGACTTCCCTACTTTCATCGCCAGCTCCAGTACTGACTGCATAATGCATGCAGACGACACTACCCTTCTTATAAAAAATGACACAGCAGGATGAACTATCCCTTAACTCCTTGACTTCTCTCCAACAAGCCATCAAATACAGTGCACTGAATGATCTGACAATAAATCCTTAATAAAACAACGCAAGTGCATTTCAGTAAGAAAAAGGAAATACCAACAAATATTCCAGACATATCAGTAGTTTGATAAAACACCAATTTCTGGGCGATCGATAGTACACTTTCATGGAGTCATCATGTGAGCAAATCAAATCAAATCAGTTTTTTATTGCCGGAACATTATACAAACGCATGGCAAATGTCATATTTTTACTTTTTACTGGCTAAAATTTTTGTCAAACACACCACAAAAAAATCTCATTCAAACATACAATTTTGCAAACGTACCCACATCCATTCATTCACCAATTATTCCCACTTCCAGCGACGAATTTTGTCAGTCTTTTTAATTGGTGGTCTCCCAATCATAAGCAAAAAAACTCGTCAACATTATAAAATGTTTTTGACACTAAAAAGCGTTTCAAACGAGTTTTTAACACTTTGAGTGTTGAAGTTTTTTTAATTGAATCTGGTAACTTATTGACGAATTGAACACCTGCCTGTGAAGGCAAGCGTTCATAAACCACCGTTCTGTGTCTACCAGTTCGGTAGTTATCTCTGCCTCTAGTCTCATACATATGTATGTCTCGGCCATTCGTCATGGCACATTTAGACATACAAAACAGAGTTGTTTCCAAGATGTAGAGACTGGGCAGCGTCAACAGTTGCAAATTTTTGAAGGCTTCCTTGCACGTCTCTCTAAATTTCAACTTAGCGATAATGCGGATCGCTTGTTTTTGCAGCTTGAACACTCTCAGGAATTGATTGTTTGCACAAGCTCCCCACAACACGTAAGTGAGGTGGGGGTATATCAAGCCATAATACGCCATCATCAGAACTTGAGTCGGGCAGTAGTATTTGGCTAGAGACCTCAAAACATAAATGCCTGAGGCCAATTTGGAGCAAACGTGGTCGATGTGAATCGTTCCAAGTCAACCCTCGATCTAGGTATATTCCCAGGAATTTCGAACAATATACTTCTTCCAGCATAGTGTCAGCCAACATAACAGCTGGCTCATCATGACTATCTACTGGTCGTAAAGCAAAATTTATAAAATTGGATTTTGCAGAATTTGTTTTAAGATTGAGGCTGTTTAAAATTTTGGACACAGTTGTTAATTTCAACAAGCACCATTTCCAATAAAATATGTGTAGGCATATACGTTATGAGGCGACTCAAATCAGTGGGTACTCAGGAATCCGTCAAAGCTGCTTATTACGCACTGGTAGAGTCCCACATTAGATATGGTCTTATCATCTGGGGCAGCTCTACTAAAAACCTGAAAAGGATACTCACCCTTCAAAAAAAGGCAATTAGATCCCTTGCCAATCTGGAATCTCGACAAAGCTGCAGGGAAGCGTATCCAAATTTAGGCATTCTAACTGCACCAGCCTTGTATGTATACGAAACAATTCTACATGTTGACAGACTCAATTTTGACACTTAGAACAATCATGCCTCCAGATATGTTCTACCCCCGCCATCGAACAGCCCTCTTTGAAAGAAAACCGTCCTACATAGGACGAAAACTCAGAAATCAACTGCCAGAAGACTTCCAATTGCTAACTGGAAACGCACTGAAGAAAGCACTTCAAGAATTCCTTGTCAAGACTCCACTCTACACCCTGGAGGAGTTCCTGGATGCAACAAAACACCTAAGTGACTTTTCCTATTACATTATACTATATTTGACTATATTACTGTACTTAATGTTCATGTAATAAAGAAATATTGATTGATTGATTGAATGTAAATAAGTCATTTGACAGGTATTTGGTCTTCCGATCATATGTTAGTTTGGTTATTTAGACACATATGTGAAAGAAACGGCCAAATACAAAATAATTGAATCATAAAAAGTGAGGGCTCTGTGGTGTAATGGTAGCACATTCACCCGGCAAGTGAGAGATCCGGGTTCGAGTCCCGGCGGAGCAAGTACTTTTTTGCGATTCGTTTATTGAACGTTTATATATATATATATTTTATTATATATATATATATATATATAAAATGACAATATACAATATAACATGTATTTACTCTATGTCCAGATATTGGAACAGCTGTTTGCCTTATGTTTTTGTTCACATGTCTCCCTGACTGTTCAGCTGTTCAAGAGTTCAGTCCATCCCTCTTTCTTTATTGACAAGCTATCATCCTAGTAGTGCAGTTCAGATGGTTTAGCAATTTTATATTACTTTTTATAATGTCCATAGTGTAAGTAATAAGTGTTTTTATTAGGGAAAACACTGCAATCACAGTGAGGTAGATTGTGGTGATTTAAATGTAGTGTAATGATTGCTGGAGGTGGATATGCTACCAGTCTTGATACTGTTTTATTAAAGTGTTTTTGAATGGAAAGTGTTTAGTTTTGTTTATACTATCAGTAAATTGGGACTAACCAGTTGAGAACAAAATTATGGTTTTGTAACAGTGAGAATTGATTAATGTTTCCCCTTTTATTACAAAGACAAAATTAAATTTAAGAAGTTATCTGTTTCGCTAAGTTTTTTTTTTTTTAATTTTGTGAAACATTTTAAAAAAATAACTGTGACTAAATAATATGAAGTCATAAGAAATGCAAGTAATGAACAATTATGTTAAGAGTAAACTATTTGTCAATAATCAGGGATAACCTAGATCTGCCAGCTTGGTCATGTTTTGAAATTCTGTAATTTTCATTGTATGTACTCTGCAATATAAAGGTAAATTGTTAACACATTTTAAAACAGACAAAATTTAAAAATAAATTCCATATTGTAATCAATATAGCTTACTGTAATGTTTTCTTGAGAAATCACTTCTTTACAGGAAATGACACATGCTTGAACTGACAGGTGGAAGAGAAGGATATAAGTTTCTTATCAGCTAGTGATAGTTCAACTGATAAAGTAGTACACACTCAACCTGAAGTTCATCAGTTCAAATCTTGGTGAGGACTTTTTATTTTTGTACCGAATATCAGACAAATTTTTTAGCAATTTACTACCATTAAAATTTTTGTTATAGTATTTTTTACAAAAACATGTTGAATATTACTTACAATTATTTATTAATTTATTTATTGAAGTTGACTGCTACTGGATAAAATAATAAGTATTCTCAGTGAATTCTACAATTAGTTTTGTTTGACTTGACAATTGTTTAAGCCTACTGTTATTAGTGTGTAGTATAAGTGCAAAGGAGTGAACTGTGTACATTTTATTTAGTTTTTATCAAACATTTCTCTTTGACAGATCTGGTTTATTTAACTTGCATGTTCATTTTATTACATCACCGCTAATTAATAAAAACATTGCTATTTATTTTCTGAAAAAAAAAAACTTTGCACTATCAAAATTATTTCTGAAATTTAAAATTTAATACGGTTTTAAATATTCTGCTGTTTAGTTATACAGTAAGACATTATTTATGATATGGTAAAATTATGAAGAAAGGACCCAAACGCTCTTGTGGCAAATGTTATAAAATGTCACTAAGCAGTTCTATGTAAGGTTTGTTTCCAGTGGTTTCACCGTTAATGTATGTATCACATCTTAAATTGACTACAAGAAAGATGAATATCATAATTTGGTTAATGAGGAATTAATGGAACAATTACGTAATCAGGACAAGATAGTAAAGATATCGCTTCAGACTAATAATGAAATTAAAAAACTAAGGTCACAACAGCCAACTTGATATACATGTGTTGGAAAAAGAAGAGAAGATCATATTATATGAAGGGGAATTAAAAACAACTAAATGAATTACTTAAAGGAGAAAAAGTAGGCAATGGCTAAGACTAATGACAAAACAATGAAATCAAAATTTTAATCTTAACAGCAAATATTGATAATGGTGAATTAATAATAATGGGAGAGTTAGACATGGTCAGTCCTATTGAGGAAAACTTATTCCAGTATGGTTAAGAAGAAACAAAACAAAAGTGATAATTTTAAACTAAATCAGTCTAAGCATAAGCATAGTGGGTCAAATTAAAGTTTCAAGTACACTAACCATTTTGAGGTATTGGAAGTTGAAAAAGAAAATATTGTTGAAAAAGAGAGTATTCTGACTGGTCCAGGCTTGAGTCAGACGAAATACAAAAAAGAAAAATATTGATTTCTGCTGACAACTATGGCAGAGATTTGTCGTGGTATGTGAACTCGCAATAAGACATGCACAAGGCTGTTGGCTTTGTCAGACCTGGTGCTGGCTTAAAACAAGTGCTGGAAATGTGCAAATAATCTTCAAGAATTTCACAAGGAAGACATTGTGGTTCGAACGACGTGCAAAGAATGTATCTCAGGTAGTCTTCAAAGCAGTTTCTAATATTCTCAGAAGACTGCAAGATAATTTTGGTAGACTTGGCAACAAGGTATGTTGGTGGAATTGTCATGTGTAAACATGGAAGTTAAAATACTAACTCAATTCTTAAGGTACAATGTAAAAAAAATAAATTTAGTCCTTGTAGATGCTAGTAAGGCTGAAAGGACTCTACATACAAGACACGGGATGTATTTTAATCTTAGAGGGAAAAAAATTATTGTCTAATCAAATTATTAAGGCAGTAGAATATTTAGAACTTGAGTTTATTCCGATTGACAATTCTAGTCCTGTTCTTGAGTCACCAAAATGACATTGGATGTATCTCTCTGGGAAACTCTTCTTGTCCTTTGAGATTCCCACTTCGGTAAAATCTAAGACTACATTAAGAACTGAGCACTATGTTTAATAAATCTGTAATACAGGCTCTAGGACAGGGGGCTTGGGAACATGTAGGCCTGAGTATAGTTGTTTGAACTGTTTTCTTCTGTCCTTCTTTTTATCTATTTGTCTAGCTTTTTAAAATTTAGCTATAATAAAAATTAAATTTGAACTTAAAGAATAAAGTTTTTACTTGTCTTGGTGTTATAGGAAAGTTAATGGATTTATTAGGGGCGTGTAAAGGGTTAACTGTTTTTTTTATCTCTATATAATTTATTTACTGTTATATCATTCATAAGAAAAATTGTATCATATAATGTGAGAATGAAATCCATGACAAATCTACAAGGCATGCTAATCGTCCTGATGTATCTTTCACATGATTGGAAAATATAATGTCTTTTCACATTATAATGTGTATTAGACTATATAATAAGTTACCACTCTCAAACAAAAAATTTTTCATTTAAATGTAAGTTACATAGATGGCTGGGTGCTCATGCTTTATCGATGAATTTTTCAACACACCAACTTCAGGAATAAATATTTAGCAAGTTTTTAAATAAGAAAGATTATCTATTTTTAAGTAGTTTATTTATTTAATTTTAAAATGTTATATTAATATTTATGAATGTTATTTTATTTGAAAATTTCCTTCAGCAAAAGAAGTCTTACATAGCATACATGAGTTTTATACTATCAATTTACAGTAGTCTAACCCTACCTAAGCAACAGTAAGAACGCTGCTATGACAAGTTATGATTTGTAAACACAAAATGATGACCATGTTGATTGCTATATGCCTAAAGACAACGATTTTGATTTGAATATTTTAATAAAATTTCAACCTATTGTGATTTTATTTATTTATTTTTGTAGCAGGTTCTATTGTAATTACAAGATATGTTAAAAAAAACTCAACCTCTTTTTTCCAGCCGATTATTATCTGACCAACCATCTAAAATTGGTTATGGGGATGAAGGTTCTGTGATGCAAGACCAATGGAATAATCAGTTATATTGAATTTCTGAAAATAAGTAGAGAATAACATGAGTATCCAGACAAACTGTTTCTAGTACTCCCTCACCGTCTATTTGTGACATACTCATGACAACTAGTGTGAGAGTCCTTATTTTCATTAAATCAGACTGACTGATCCTCTCTGTTTGCTGGATTTCACAACACGGGTTGTGTCAACACATTTTGGTTTCACTTAAATAGTTATTATCATCTTAAATCGATTATAAATTGACATTTTAAAACATTTTCACTAAGTACCACCGTGTGAAAGGGCTGCAAGATGAGTAAGCTTTTTGGCATTCACCTGCAAGAAACGTTGCCTTTGAAGCACTAGATCTGGAGAGAGGCTTTCTGTGTTGGATAACCAAGCTTAATGCAGACTTGACACTGTCATCCCCACCTTCACAGGATGGGAGACTTCTATAGAAACTCATGTGTAAGGTATGTAAAGACATTAGTACATGTGATTTTCAACTGACTCTGTTGAAACACTATTTGGGGACCATGTGGTACTTCATTGGTAATTTATAGCCCTTCGTCAAGCTTCTTGAAGAGGTCAAAATGTACTGAAAAACTTCTATCTTATTTAGTAGGAAGTGCAAAGAGCCCTTAAGGCTCATGTGCTTAGGATTTGAGTTCATCCTGCTTCAATAGAATACAATTGAATACATAAGATTGTGGCTCTACTCACCAGTCTGTTGGGGACCGTACCCTGTTGAGATATCTTGTACACGTCCCCAGTTGATGGGTACAATCTCTAAGGTACGGGCAGGTTCCCATCCGATCACCTTGAGCACATCTAGCCCACCACCATATAGACAGTCTCCATTGTTGTTGAAACACATGGATCTTTAACAAACAAACGGAGAGTCAAGTGTACAGTTCATGTTATATTGTTGGTACAGTATAAGTACCATAAAGCGGGCACACTAAAACTATTAAAACTGATTGAAATATAAAAATTATTTAATCAACACTAACTAAAGCACTCATATTCAGATCTCTCAATGTTAATTAAAATAATATGGAGGTTAAAGAACGCTTTTCAGAATATTTTAAATTTTATCTAAGGCAAGGAATCCCAAAAAATGATTAAATTAAGGATTTAAATGCCTTAACACTTATAGATACCACTAAGCTTAGATCTGATCAACAAAAAACTAGCTATAAATGCTGTAAATCTGACTCTTTGTTATATAAAGTTTCAAAAAATAATTTATTTAAATATTTACATTGATTGAAAGTCATTTTTGTATGGCAATTAGTAAACAATGCCAATAGAGCTTATATTATATGACTAACATAAATTATTTTAAAGCAATTTTATATTGAAAATACAAATGCCATCCAAATTTGGCCATCCTTATTTTATTCAATATCACAAGCAATTTTCCCGGGGAAGTTGGCACTAGTGGATGTATTTCACCAACTTACAGTTGTTTTCTACTATTTATTTGTGCAATCAGTATGTCTAGTGAGACTTAACAGAATATTTGGCAACACAGTTTCATGCAGAAACTTCACCACCAAGGTGCCAGTCACTTCTGATTGACACTTATCATGACTAAAGATCAATTCCAGAATAACAAAATTACAAATGGGTAGTTGCTTAAATTAGTACCATAGGCGAAGCACTAATGAATACAACTCAGGAAAATATGCAAAATAAAGTTAAGAAATTTGTAGGAGAAAAGCTACATCACAATCGTTTAGGGCCTCAACAAGCACCATAAAGAAACTTTATCCCACAGGGATCACTAGATCATATTTTAAATGCAAATAATTTTACAATACATTTTTTTTCTCTCCATATATAACAAATTACCTGTAATTACCAATATTATCAAAGTGTAAAATAATTCCAAATGATGCACTGATACTTCAATATGACCATATTAATACAATGCACCAATTCAATACAGAGAATGGAAGCAGTTCGTAACAGTCTTGATCAGATATGATAATAGGTCTTCACTGTGAATCAGAGGAACTGAAAATCGATGATGGAGCATGTCTCTCCATGGGATTTCACTGAGTGATAGTAAAGCCTTTTCCACAGGATGTCTTGAGAACGAAATGAGCCATAGACTTAAATACAGAGGTACGGGGGGGAAATAAAATAATAAATCACAGGCCACCTGCAGGAAATACCAACGATGTGAGATACCAGGAAATACCCTGCTACCGTGAGAATTGGGATGTCCAAACTTTCTCAGAAATACGCAGGGGGGAGGACAAAATTGAACCAATGGTTTATTAGAGCCAATGAAATTACAATAAAGCCTAAAGGGCAACACCCATTCTAGAATGGTGGAATTTGATCCGAGAGAGAAAAGTCAGTCTTAGCTCAAGCCTTTGAGGCAAAAGGACAGTATCTTGGGTTACAAAATGACCGGTATTGTAAAGGGTTAAAGTAATAGCTCAAACCTCTGAGGCGCGAGGATCGTGTGTGGATCTTATAAAAAAACTATCAGTATTACACAGTGTTAAGAGAGTTAGCTCAAAACCTTTCAGGTGAGAGGATCGTAACTTGGGTTACCAAATTATCGGTATTGTATGGTGTTAAAAGTCGTAACTGGAACAGCTGAGTGTCAGGATAGTACACGTAAAAGAACCACAGTGTAAGTGTTGCTACAAAGGTCACGAAGCAAGTTTCATTACTCAAGTACAAATTTTAAGTGGAAACTGAGAAGTGTTGTGTGCCGGAAATTTGACTTGAAATAAAAAAGAAAAATCTAGGTGAATTGAGTAGTCTCGATTTAATTTGATTGGTTAAATGAACTATACTTAATCGACAGTGTCGTCGCTTCATCATTGTGACCATTCACATTTGGCAATTGTTACGAACGTTTACCAAGGAATCGCTCCAGTGACTTCACTTAGTATTAAGCTTCAACTTATTTGATTTTGAATTTAATAGTTAGTCACTATTATTATCGCTAAGTTGATTATTATTTCACAAGGATAAATAAGAATCATTAATCTAATATTGTAATTAAATAACGATAAACGAGTTTTAGTATTTTTATAATTATACTAATAAAAGAAGAAAATTACAAAACTGTAACCCTAAGGTTCATATATAATTTCCTACAGTGATATCTAACTGATTAATAAGTCGGCAACTAATTAACCAATTAATTTAATAAAAGGAAAGATGGAAACATTACAATATTTCATGAAACTTCAGTGAAGCCTGTTAGGCGACATTTGTATAAAAGGGGTCATAAATGCTTAAATAAGGACTATAAAAGTGAGATTAATCAATAACTTTTACCTTGTTTAATGTAAATAGGATTTTTATCACCTTTTGGTGATCTTATAAGATAACCCTTGACTAGCACAATGGATTGAACGGATCTATGAGTTAGGTCTGATAGAATGTTATCAGACCTCCACATCCATAATTCACTGCTAGCTGAAGAACAAGTATGTCACCTGATGGCCATGGTCTCCTTATCGCTGGTGGATACCAGGGAGAAGTTCTCCAGATCGTAGAAGTTGACAGTTTTGTCACAGCTGGCCGATGTCAGCAAGAACTCATGTGGGTGGAACTCGACTGACGTTACTGGACCTGAGTGCTGGGAGAAACTCATGAAGCTGCCTGCCTGCTCGGATGTCCCACAGCTGAAAATAACAAACAATTACCAAATGTAATACTGGTTATATGCACTTAAGATAAAGCTATATCCAGAATTCTGACAATTACAGAAATTATTCTATTGTAAAAAATTTCAAAATCTAAACAACACTAATTTATTGGTTGATAACAAATAGAATATAAAATATTTAACAAACTTCATTTACTAATTTCTGCATTTTTAATACTACCATAAAAAACCTATTGGAAAATACTATAGAATCCTGTTTAATAAGGCAACTTTTTCAGTATTTTACATCAAACAATTTGATCTATCCTTATCAATTTGGCTTTAGACCAAATCACTCCACTGTAATGGGTGTTGAAGCAATTATTTAAAATTTTCTAAGGTTAACCCTATATTTAAGAAAGGAGACAAGAATTTACCAGAGAACTACCGTCCTATTACAATAGTCCCAATAATTAGTAAGAAAAAAAAATAGTAAAATAAAATAGTTTTAACGATTATTTGAAAACGTTTTTGTTGTTGTTCACACACAATTATTAAATCAAACATTCATTACAAAATAAAAATGCAGCACTTTTTGTATTGAAAAGTGCTGTTAAAAGGTACATGAGGTGAGATAAAATATCAAACTTGGGCATAAGCTTTACATGTAACACATAAAAACAGGTCTTGAATAATTTTCACAAATTAACTATACCTCATTCCATAACTTTCCAATGGGCTTTGTTACATAATTACTGTACAATCAATGTAAACCTGTATTAATGATAAAAACCTATAACAGTTTCAATTGTCCTTTTGAGATAAAATTTTACTTTAAAATTTGGAGAGAAGATACAAAACTTATTGGTCAGTATTTATTTTCATAAAATTACAAAGAAAATTATAGTTTACAAGAAGACCTACACTATGAACACAACTGATAATAAATTGAGGGTCAATGGCACACTTGTTCAAAACGCACCATCACAACACGAAAAGCAGCATCAGACAGCACATGACGGGAGTGGCGGAAGAGTTTCTTCCTCCACCTTATCCCCATTCAGACTCAATACCAAAGGGCTAGTTACCCAGGAGAGTTCATTTCTGGCTGGTTTATACTTTCCAGTTGAACCCACACTAAGCACAGCAAAAACCGATGTGCCACTTAGATCTGAGCAATCTTATGGATGTTCAGGAGCGGCACATCACTAACTGCAAATGTCAAGATTTTGGGGTGAAAGGGTAATTCTATATGTCTAGTCTACTACGGGATATGACTGTTGGAGTGGTAGGGTTCGTTCCCTAACAGTCAAAGGTTCTTACTAGCTTAGACATAAGTTGTGCCACGCTCTCTGCCTGCTTTGATTGGAGAGGCTGGTTCAGTGTTGGCTTCTACGTCTTCCTTGGGGACGTGACCTGAGATTTGTGCCCTAAATTCTTCCTCGGGGATCTCGATAGGAGGCAGCCCGTAACCCCAACCTTAATCATCCAGAATATCCTGTTACTCCAGAAGCAGCGCAAAAGTCCTTATAGGCCTAATTGCAATTTCTAAGCTTCTTGTCCCAAGAGAACAAAAAAGAGACTAGTTGGTTGGAAACAATAGACAAAGATGCCAGAATTACCTCAACAAGCACAACAATACGATCTTTGTTTTTAGCAGGAAACACGAAAAATAAATATAATTTGTCAGCACTTACACGATTCTCGGCCACAGACGTAGATAAATGCCTACACCACTTAGGGTTTTCAAATATCTGTCTGATAACGTACTGCCTGAAAGCGTATAATTATAACCTAGAAACTCAGCAGGGTTTATTACAACTAAAAGAACAGTAGTATTAATGTATTGCTACTGTACTCTAATGGCTAATTATGAAACTATTACTCAAGCTATCGCCATGTTTCCTATTCCACAATTTTGTGTAATAGTAAAAAATAAAAATATTAGTGTTTCCAGGTATTGTGATTGGTATCATTGTCGCTGTTATCTTATCTTTCTCGAGAATCCCGATTACGGCCGCGCGGCATCACATGATTTGCACGGTACATAATTGCCTTTCCATTACAATTAAATTTATATTTCTGATCAGCCCCTCTAGAATTTGATATTTTACTGATAGGTACTATCTCGAGGGATGTTTTTCTTTCACCGAAGGTGCTGCCAAAGCTGATGGCCGGAGGCACTCGCATTTTGGGTGGCGGAGTGTGATCAAGAATAAAAACAAGTTTTAACACGTTCGCTACCGATATGTTAAATAAAAAACATATATATAGACCAGCTGTCCCATATATGCGCCGTACGGTTTTTACTCCTGGACCAGCGTCCCACATATGAGCCGCTCGGGCCCGCTGATACAGACCGACGGCGCATATTTGGGACAGTGTTCTATTGTTACTAATAATATCCTGACAAATCACTGGTCTATTTTAACGGTTTAATATTTTCGTATCGGTCTCTGGGGGTGTCTGGCGCAAATATGGGACGGTTGGTCTCTGGATAAGTCAAAGTCAATGACCTGTATTTACGGTATATATTTCACTGGTCTCAACAGTATTAGTTTGTGAAATGCTCGTCCGGCCGCGCCACTGCAGCAGAGCACGTGGTTCACTAAGTTTGAGGTTATGTTCAGTGAATGAGGTTACGTTCTGTGAGTAAGTTTACGTACTGTATAAGCTTCTATCTGATTTTTTATGAACATGGAGCCAAATAGAAAACGAAGGCGTGTGTGTACCAACAGTGAGATTGACCGTGAGTTAATTGATAGTGACAGTGACACTGAAATAAGTTCTTTATTTTCATCAGATGGTAACAGTGAGTACATTCCAACCTCTAACAGTAGTGATGATTCTAGTAGTGAAGTAGACCGCAATGAAGTTGTTACTGAAGTAGAGGCACATGAATATGTGCAGAATCAAAATAATTTTACCGATGATGTTAATGTACAGTTCGTTGCCAATGAAGTCCACAATGATCATATCAGTATTAATGGTTGTTGGACTGACACGAACAAAGTCCCACTAATTCATGATTTTGTGGGTGAAGAAAAAGTGAATATACAAACAACTGATCCAGTTGAAGTGTTTGGCAATATTTTTGACACCGCCCTGTTAGAAAAAATTGTCACATGGACAAACACCAGAGCTGGAATCATGCGAGGGACACCTCTTTCCAAACATGCTCATCTAAACTTTTGGGAAAATGTTTCTGTTGAAGAATTGAAAAAATTTTTAGGTTTGTGTATGTTGATGGGTAATGTAAACCTTCCATCTATAAAACACTATTGGTCCAAGGACGGCTTATATGAGCATCCTATCTTTGGCCGGACCATGTCCCGCAATCGTTTTGAATGTATTTTAAGATGTTTGTGTTTTTATGATCCAAACATAGACTCCACAGACAATAGGATGCATAAAATTGAGAATGTCCTCAATGATATCTTAGCAAACTCTGTTAGGGTTTACAGCCCTGGGAAGTCACTTTCTCTAGATGAGGCTATGGTCCTCTTCAGAGGCCGACTGTCGTTTCGGCAGTATATAAAAAACAAATCACACAAGTACGGTATAAAACTGTACGAACTGACAACATCTGATGGATTCATTTTAAATATCATCATCTACTTAGGAAAGGGGACACTTATTGACAAAGAAAAGGGCCACGCCTTTGAAGTTGTGAGAAAGTTAATGCAGAACTACCTCGGCAAAGGCCACATAATCTTTCTCGACAATTTCTACAACAGCGTGGACCTGGCCGAGTACCTCATGACCAACCAGACTAACATGTGTGGTACTCTACAGTCAAATAGAGTTGGGAATCCGCAAGTTGTGGTGCAAACAAAACTGAAAAAGGGGGAGTGTGTGTGAGCCGTCAAAGAGGTGACGTTACCGTCATGAAATGGCGAGATAAAAGAAATGTTTTGACTATTTCAACTTCAAATGGCCCCGAGATGGAGGAAACAAGAACAAAAAGGGGAGAAGTGATCCAAAAGCCCAGCATGGTTGTTCGCTACAACAAGGGTATGAGTGGGATTGATCGCAGTGATCAAATGATCTCTTATTATTCCACTCCTAGAAAGTCTCTTCGGTGGTACATAAAAAATATTTTTCCACCTGCTAGATGTATCACTGTGGAACAGCACATTTATTTTTTCCAAATTGACAACGAAGACAACCTATCTGAATTTCAGAGACATTATTATAAAACAATACATTCATGTAGAACCCATTCCACGGAAACCTCGCCCCATCCGCTCTTCACAGACGACTCATGCTCCTGTCAAGCTGGAAAAGCGACTGAGGTGCCATGTCTGCCGAGAAGCACACAATACAAGGAAGCAAACCTTTTATGCCTGCTCTATTTGCAAGGACTCTAAAGACAAACCATTTGGCCTTTGCATGCCAACTTGTTTCAATCTATGGCATGAGAAGTAGGCCCAAACATCCAATTTATCTCAAGTACACTTTTGTTTGAATTTATTTGTAATCTTTGTAATGTAAAAGTTTGATTTATATGTCTTATAAAATATGTAAAATAAACTTGTTCATGGAATAGGTGTGTTTTTTTGTTAAAAATTATCCTTGAATCTAAAGTATTTCAACAAATAAATAGTGGCTCATATTTGGGACACTCGGTCTATGATACCATTTTGATGCTATAGACCGACCGGCTCATATATGCGCCGTAATAAAATAATGCTAAAAACCGCAAAAACAGAAATATACATCAAATATATATATAATTAGGGTTATTACAAAGTATAATAACCTATTTAAACAAAATCTTACCATCGGTCTGTGATGAAGGGCACACCAATATTAACTTGGTCTGTGTGTAAAGATCGTATTTCTGACGTCGGTCTCTCGTAATAACCCGGCCGGCGCATATATGCGCCGCTCGGTAGCGAACGTGTTAAGTGTTTTTTCAATAAAGAGTTTAGTAATGTTTGTTTTTGTTGAATTTTTGTGTGTTTAGAGAAATGTAGAGGTAAAACACGGAAGTACAACAAAGCGACGAACCAGCTGAACGGGCGGCGAGACTCTGCAATCACGTTATCTACTAGACCGCTCGACTTTGACCTCTGTCTGAGGATGGGGAGGGGTTTGCGATAAGACAATTCCTGTTTTATATTGACGAAATATTGTTCTACGCTAATCTAGTAATCAGTAGAAGCAAAATGTCAAATAACGATTCATGTCTGGGTGTGGTCGGTATAATCCCAAAGTACCTAATAATCATTTGGTAAGATTTTCAAAATAAACCCAGCTAAAAGGTGTTGCAATATTAATGTTAAATTAGAATCAGGTTGTGTAAAATGATTCAGAGGTGGTCCTAAATCTTTCAAGCTAAATAAAAAAAAAAATTAATTTTCCATATCAAAATAATATGGTTTCTGGAGCAATTTAATCTCTCCATGTCTGAGTCCTTACCTTAACCATACCTTCCTCGCCTCCAGAAGCCACCCAAAGTCCATCAGGGCTGAACTTGACACTGTTCACACTCTGTGAGTGCCCTTTGTACGTGAAGATACAGCCCTTCCGTCGGACATCCCATACCTAAGGAGAATAACAAGTGCTGTATCACTCAAATACTGCTTATTTAACATGAAACTTATTGACAAAAAAAAAAAAAAATGTTGCAGCTGACTAATTAAACACTGCTTCAAAAATTTAATGAAACATTTGAGCTGTATTATTGAATACAGTAGTATGACACACTCTTAATAAACAAATATAAATATTTTACAAACAACATAAAAAACACCTTCACAAATACTGAGTGTGTTTTACCTGTATCTCAAGCCTCCCTGACCAGAGCAAATTCCTGATATGATCAAAAGTTTACTTGGTCATATTTAGTGAAAATTGATAAATCATGTCGACTCAGATGATGCTGTAATTGATTCAAGTAATCCTGCATAGAACCAATTCTAAGCCTAGATTAACGCTTATACCCAGAAGAAAGATACCAATTTTGTTGAAGTGACATGCTAAAGCATTGGAAATTACCTAGCACCAAGTGTGATGCTTAATGGTTGAATTCTATAAGCAGTTATTTGAGGGATAGAGAATTAAATACATTCATTCAACATTATTAAAACTAAACTAGTGCTGTCAAGAAAGTAATTGACATTTTGAAAAACAAAATTAACAAAGCAAAAGAAAAACTTCTAATTTTTAAATTTTAAAGCTACATTCTTAGGCTATTGCAGTTTCTCGATTACACGTTTAAAGAAATTTACTGACTGGTCTCCACTGGTTAATGGTGTGAAGTTTGGTGTCAATACTGAAGTTCAAGAACAGCATCACAATGTAATCAAGAAGTTCATTCCGTGTTTATCGTAGTCTTAAAAAAAATTAGTGATGCAGCAAACATTTGCTTTTGTTTTTCTTTTTTTTAAATCCTCTGTAAAAATTTATGGAACCTATCTGGCACAAGATTTGTGGTAGCCAAGCTTTTTTGTGTTTCAACATACAAACTTTGAGAAATTTAGGAGAACTGTTATAAAAGTTTAATGGTTGTAAAACTGCAATTTTCACAAAATTTTAAATTAATTTTTGTCAATAAATCTTCAACAACCAGGTTAGGTCAACCATTGTGAACACTGCCTCATTTCCACTTTTTATTTCATTCCCATAAATGTCACAAAGTTGGCGATGGATTTCAATGAATTTGTCAATAAAAACCTAATCACTGACCTCACTTCACATGAGGTAAGAATTTTAGTACAGCGCATATTTTTACTAGCGGCAGTGAGAAAGCAGGAGATATAATACGCTTGCTACCATAACTCAATGCATACTAGGTGCAACATCACGTTACGATGATTTCTAACTATGCCCATTACCAAGCTGATCCTAAATTTCTGCTATTTTCTTGACAACCCTCGAATATTTATTACTGAAACAAAAAAGGATCTAAATATTTCATATTGTAACAAAAATCAAATCTGATTACTGGCCATGGATCCTTGGTTTAATGCCTAGTCACTCGCTCTACCAAAATCGAATTCTCAAAATCTGTTCATGCTCATGTTTACCTTGACACTGCTGTCGAGGGAAGCGGAGGTGAGGAAATCACCATACGGATGGAAGTCAACGGCCCGTAGTCCTGAACGGTGGCCAGTGAGAGTTCGCATGATCTTGGTAGCCTCCAGGTCCCAGATTTTGAGCACTCCCCCTGCAGAACCGGCCGCTACTAACTCCTCCGTGTGGTTGAACCTCACCGTTTCCACTGATGTTATGTGTCCGTTCAGGCTCTGAGACACACACAAAATAATAAATACGAGAAAAAGAAGTTTTTTTCTTTTCATTTAAGCAAGAACCTAGAAATTGGTACTTTGGTATTATCTGGAGGCTATTATTTTTGGAACAGTTTTTTTTACCGGAGACCTAAAAAAATTACAATATTATAAAAAACAGACTTCATTTGACTTATTGTGATAATCACATGTCATTATGACGATCGGTTCTTGTTTTCTGCTACCAAAAGCAAGTGATGTTGGCAAGAAGGCAGCCACGCTGTTCTTATCTACTTTTTAATATTATGCGGTATAAGCAGGTTTAAGTCAAGTTATCATAAATATGTTACTAGTAGTATCATATTTGTATCAGGTTAAAGATGACCTATACAAACGCTCACATGATTTTTCCACCAGAAGTGCGGGGTAGCAGCACCACCGAAGCCTACAGTGATGACCAGAGGCATTTCTGATCGGTACTTTTCCAACGTCAAATCACGTTATGCGATCTAAATTCAAGCTCAGATCATGTGAGTACTCGTAAATGTCGACTTTTAACTTTTATATTTATAATAGGTATGTATATGTACCCTATAACAAATAACAGATAGGGCTGCCTTCTTGCCAAAATCGCTTCTTTTCAGTAGGCAGAAGACAAGAAACATGGGTCATAATGGCATGCAATCTTCACAGTAAGTCAAGTTCTTTCTAATAGTTTTGTAGATCCTCAGTAACAAAAACTGTTTCAAAAATAGTGTCCTCCGGAAAATACCAAAATAATGAGAAATTCCTCCTGATTGGATAAGGTTGGAGTAGGGGCCACCTCCTGTTGAGATCCTCTGAGGAGGGATAGGTTGGACTATACGTGTCATGACCTCTTGGAAGAAGTGGAGGCTAGCTCTGTTCTAAACACTTCCAGTCAAAGCAGTAGTCTCTCATACTAGCAAGAGTCTTTAACACTGAGGGGGTTTGACCCACTCCAACAGTCATTCTCTGCAGTAGACTACACCTATCAATCAACACCTATACCCCAATATCTCGACATTTATAGTTAGTGATGTACCACTCCTGGACATCCAAAGGATTGTCTAGATTTAAGTGTAACACATAGACTTTTGATGTACCCAGTGTAGGTTTAACTGTAAGGTATATATCAGCCAGAAATATAAAAACTTCTGGAAAAAAAAAGAAATTAGTTCATCTTATAAAGGGGTTCAGTAGAACCAGAAGTTACAGAGCAATACTCCTGACCATCCAGAATGGACTTCATTATGATGGCTTCAACATATTCTAGCATTTCCAGAATTTTTTATGTTATCAGACTCAAGTACTTAATTATCTGAATGTATTAAATTCTAAATTAAAGAGATGGTCCTGACACAAAATTCAACTTAAGCTTCCAGTCTTTGTACATAATTAATATTAATCCCCATTTATTTATTAGGAACATTATACTTATATTAACAACAAAGGAACACTATCTTGCAGATCGTGGTGACTAAGACCAACAAGTAAAATCTTATGGGTGATATAGAATATTTTGAAGTATAAGATATTTAGCAGATTCAGCATTCATTAGGTATATTTGCAAATAATGGAGATTTTACCATACCTAAAATAATTTGTAACCTTTGACATGTTAAGATTTAGAGTATATGAGCCTGTCCTATCTTATAATGGTTACTAAATATAAATTCAAATGATGCAAAAATTAGGCCTAAATACTAGGGTAAATATAATGAAAGTCATTAAATGCCCCAATGAAGAGCACATCCACAAGGCTGAAAATCCCATATAACTAGAAAAGTGACCAAAAGGAAGATAAAGACTGGTTTGATAAGCAGAAAGGCCAACGGTGGAGGACACTATTGAAATGCATGTTCACTGTTTTATATTCTTTCCTGCAAATATTTTTGCTATTTTCTTAAATTTGTGTTTTTATATTGAGGTGTCTGATATTTACGTAACAGTCAGATAGAGATAGAGATATCATTATCAAACATTTATGACAGTTTCTTAAAATGAAACACTAGTGACTAATAAAAGAAAAATCAATAACTCTCATAATATGCTTCATAAACTATTTTGAAACTAACAAATAATATTTTTTTTACTGCAATTAGTATAATACTTAAAAAATGTTCATCTATTTCATAGCTAATGTTTGGTTTCCTTCATAAATTCTGCAATCTACACAACTGCCAGTGTCTGGCAGGGAAAGGATAAGAATAAACAAAACTAAGAGTTTAGGTCCAATCTTTTTTTTATATATATATAATATCACTCTACTTTATATTAAGTTTTTAAGTTTTTAATGTAACGGTTAGACTGCCTATGGGGAAATGATTATTTCAATACAAGATTTCTATTGCTTGTGCAATACTGAAGAGCTTATTTACCAAATGTAGATTAATTTCTGTGACAGGTTTTTGAATGACTTCAAACGTCACGAGTACAACATATTAAGATACCAGGAAAACTAATACGAAAATTGATTAGTCACTTCAAATACAAAACGTACAGGGGTTTCCTTAACAAAAATATTTGCTGGTTGATATCACAGCATATCAGAGTTATCTAAAGCTCAGCTATTTTATCAGCTGATTACAAAACCAATACTGGTGTGAGAATTACTTTTGCTTTTAATCTATCAGTTTCTCAACACTGCCGTGAGAGAATTACTTTTGCTTTTAATCTATCAGTTTCTCAATACAGTCGATATCAATAAGTGTGAAACAAAACCCTGAGAATTTCCAAACTTACTGTTCAATTATTACTGTAACTGAAAATTAAAAATACTTTGCTACGAACTGATACTCGAAATAATGATTCAACTCTTGAATTTATTGTAGACCCAATTCTGAATATTTCGGGGTAATTGGCACCTAACGAGTGTTCCTTAATTATAATTACAGGCCACAACAAATGTTAAACGGCCGTGAGAACGCTTAACAGACAGGCAGACAAACCGATCATCAAGTGTTAATTGAGGCAACTCCAGCCTTCAGATATTCATGAAGAAGCCTTCCACTGAGTCGTTAGCTGATATGTGACCAGCCACTGGCATTGTACACAATTTACACACCAACGCTAACTTGCAAACACAACATGCGTTCGCGTTCTTTGAGACTCAACTGAAAGTGTATTTGTACTTTGATCTGAGTTTTATACAGGTAGTTTTTGTTTGTGTTATTGTATTCAATACTAGGTTACTTAAAAAATTCATTGTTTTAATTTCATGAGAAAAAAAATTATAAATTTAAAGTATATAGATGCGCTACAGACTGACAATGAAAATATAATAATAATTTACAATGGAACACAACACTGGAAGAGTGTGCATGTTATTGGTATGACCAAAACAAGTCACATTGGGATTATGACTTCTTGCAATAAATTTGCAAACTGGTTCCATTAACTAAGCTGAAACGCTTGTAAAAAGTAGTATGTGACAACAAACAAAACATACGTGGCCTTCCATTAGTTGGAGTATTAATTGAATAATATTGTTGTTTTTAAATCTTTATCTTTGAAAATAAAAAAAAAAGAATAATAAGTGGTATTGACATTGATTGGAACCAGGAACTCATTTAACATTATACTAAAATTTACTTTTTATTATATGTATTTGTCCTTACAACTTTAAATGTTGTAATTACATTTAGTTCATTAAAAACAATAATATTTATACTGCACAATACATAACAAAAAATACTGACATCGAAGTAAATTACAATGACCTTAAATACACACTTTTTAACATATTTTCTTAATCATGGGAAGAAAGCAAACTAAACATTAGCGACGGAAATATAATTCACTCGAACCAGAAGTGCTCATAGAGGTGCATAAACTACAAAACTGCATGCGAAGCCGCGGGTAACTGCTAGTACACATATATATATACTTATTACAATATCAATAGTTACACAGTGTGTAGAACAAGTGATTTGGCAACCCTACTTTCCACATTGACTCTGCGACCCAAAATGGACGACAGACAACTGGAATGCTCTCTACTGGTTGAAAAAGATTGCAATGTAATTAAAAATTTCCAAATATGTGTTCTTTTAAATTTAACTTAATGTAGTTTATACTTTGTTTGAAGTTTGTTGTACTTTGAATTGAACGATGGCAAATGTCCGGAAAATTCCTGTTTCCTTGTAGTTTATAGTTTCTTTCAAATCATTACATCCTAGAAGGAAGTATTCAAGGTAATCCTGCTGATTTACCTATCCATTAGTAATAATCCTAGGCTTTTCCTATTAATTTAAACCTAATTGCGCATCAAAATGAACATAACCTTTTAAGCCCTGTAAGTACACCAACAGAGTAGAATATTTTCTAGCTCCAGATATTGTTTTACTAAATAATAAATTTTGGAATTGGAATTGTATAACTCGTATACATATTATACTTGTTCTTTGTTACTGTCACCTCTTTCATTAAAGTCCAGTAAATCTCAAAGATTATTTTTAGAAAGATATTGAACTACAGGCCTTCATTGAACTTGTTTCTAACACGATGATATAATGTATTTGTTTACAAACAACTAACATCTAGTGAAACTTAAAAAATACAAAATTATTACATAGTGACCGTAAAGGCAGGAAAAACAATTAAACTATATTAACCCATTCGTGACTGAATAAATTACTATAATGTTTGGACAACAGAACTGGATATTTTCCATGCTTTCGTGTAAGAACAGGTGCACTTTGCATAACACTTACTGTATAACATGCTATGAATATTATAAATATATCTTAGTTATTCCTTGTTATTGTATGAACACAAAATACGTTATTTTTTTAAATATACATATATTTCCACTATTTACAGATTTTTATTATACTTCTTTAGAAGTTGGTTTGGGTGTGACCAACATGTTTCCAGATGAAGTGGAACATGACACTTTTTACATTGGTACACTGTTTCACTTCTTTTCCCCTGTGAGGCACAAACTTTACATTTCCTTGAGGGTCTGGCTTTGGTGGTTGGAGGTATCTTTTCAATAAAATGCCCCCAAAACTTTCCTTGATGGCGCAGTGGTGATTCTCCACAAGTGGGAGGCGTACCAAAGGGTTACCTTAGCCCAAAAGGTTTCGTCGCAGAAGTGATTGAACACATCTGATTCAGTGCAGTTTTCTCCTAACTGCCTTGAAATGATAGGATTTATTCCATGATTGCCGGTAAAAACGCATGTACTAACAGTATTTGGTCCAACACTCCACGTAAAATCACAAGGCCTAGCCGGTGGGTTATCGTCACTTTCATTATCACTGCTGTCATCGTTTGTACCATCAGACATTTCATTATTTTTATGTATCATGTCATCTTATTCACTGTCACTTTCCTCATCACCACTTTCATCTAAAAAAACATTAGCAACGTAAGCCACAAAATCATCCGAATTTACGAACACATCATTCCGGCCGCGAGACGCCATCTTGACTGTTTACAAACAAAAGAAAGCTGTTTTTCCAAGATGATTTGAGGCAATACCAGATGATTTTCAGCAACGAAGAAGAAGAAAAACATAGACTAGAATATTGAGAACAAAATATGCAGCAAATGTGAATGCCTCTGCGATCTATCGGCAATAAATTCAACTACGTCGATGTCGTGTCTAGCGGACGGGCGCTGCCCGTCTTTAGTCGTTGGGCGGCACGAAGTGAAGGACGGAAACTGCCCGTCCAATGTCTTCAATGGGTTAATACCCGACTTTTTACACACTCCAATATTCCATATTACATGTAAATGGTTTTATTAGGGTAGAAGATTAAAGACATTAATTACCTCTACAGTGTGTTTTGGAATGAATTCAATAGTTTATCTTTCAATATACTTAAATTGAAGACAACCAAACACTCACCATGATGCAATTATTTTTGCCAATGGCCCAAAGATTGACTTTTTTGTCATCTCCTCCTGTTACAAGCACTCGTCCGGACTTCTGCCCTAAGGCGAGACAATTCACGTTGGCACTGTGAGCTTTGAATTCCTCTGCAACATAACGCAACATTGTGAACAAATCTAGATACAGTTTTAAAATTAACTCATAAAGAAGGTATATGAAATCCTAGTTAAAATTTGGTATTAAAGAACTTCTAATATCTCATGGTATAAAACCAAATCAAATCGCTCAAAGTAAAATCTGCTTTTAAGGTACCAAACCAATTTTCTAATCCTACTTTCATTACAGGAGAGACATAATAACAAAAATTTGTACTTTTGCCATCGTTATATGTTACATTAAGTAGATCACTACTTTTCAAGGATCGGAATTGTTTGTAGACCTGATGAAGAGGAAAGATTCCAATCCTCAAGTGTTCTATTCGAATGTTGAGATTATCTACAGTTCATCTTCCTCTTAAGTGCAGCATCTGAGAACTGGAACTAAAATCAACATTCACACTGAATCCACCATAGAGCTGTGTTATGTGTAGTGTTATATTTTTATAACATAGAGAAATGCTCGAAACCCTATTACCTTTTGAAATCATACATGGTCAATAGCAAACTTAACAAAGAGGCCCTTGTTAAAGGTTGAGATAATTGATAAGAAACTACCAAGAAGAATCGCCTAGGTCTACATGACGCTTTGATAAAGTCCAAATGAATGACTGCCTTGTGCATTTTTCAGTGTTTCATTTAGTTGCATTTTACTGGTCAGCAATCAACAGTCAACCAGTCCTGTCCCGTAGTTCTTCTCAAAACCTCTTGGATAACGTTAGCAAACTTTATAGACACTGAAACAAATAGTTGACACTTTTTCAACACACTGTCTGTACATGTAAGGAATAAAAACTGCTTCAAACAGGAGTAATTTTAAGCTGTGTTGTATCAACGCAACTGTGCAATTAGTTGTCCACTTTGTTTAAATTTATAGGTACTTTGGTATTATCCAGAGGCCAATATTTTTGGAACAGTTTTTCTTACGGGAGACCTAAAAAAATACAATATGAGAAAGAACAGACTTTATTTAACCTACAGTGAAAATTGCATGTTATTATGACGATTGGTCCTTGTTTTCTACCTACCGAAAAGAAGCAATTTTATAAGTCCTCGGTAAAAAAAACTATTAAAAAATAGTGGCCTCCAGATAATACCAAAGTATCCAATTATTAACATTGTAGGTTGTTATTGTTGAGCTGTACTTTTATAATATTTTAAGTTGTTTTATGCAAGCCTTATTAGAAACGCTTGAAATTAGTAGGCTACAGTATCTGAAAACTGATGAAAGGTGAAAATGTTACTTAAGTTGCTCTTTTACAAAATGAATCAGTCAACAAGATCACAATTCTTAGAATTGTCCTAGGAAATAACAATAAAAATTGTATATAATTCATGGATGTTCATTAAGTTATTAATGTACTTTTAAATCTGTAAAGAGCACACAAGTGTTCTTCAGCAAGTATTTATAACGTCATATGAAGACAGGATCTTATCATTCCTTGCCTAATTTCTGCTTGGTTTTTAAATTATCTTTATGGAAAAAAATCACTACAAAGAAAGAGAATTAATTTAGTACAGTTGTGTCAGTAAACACAACTTACAATAATAATACACAAACAATACAAATACAATAATAATAATACAATAGTACAATAATAATATACTTACGGACTTTCCAAAGTCTCTTTGTGTTTGCTGCCATTGCCTTTCCGTGTTAGGCTAATGCCTTTCTGTGTTGGACTAGTAATAACGGCACAGTTAGGCCAGAATCTGTTCTGTAAAGAAGAATTCCAGGCACGAGTAAATCTTGTAGGATACCTAAACAGTAACAATACAGGGTAAGTCTCATAAAATTACAGAATTTTAGTCCCATTGACATAAATTTAAAATAAACATACTAAATTGTAACTAATGGTGAGCAGTTTTTATTATTCATTCTGAGTTACCTTGTCACATAACCCATTTGAGTCAAGCATGTTTTCACAGACTTGCCAAAAATCCCAGGGTGGCAATTATGCTCCTTGGTGTATAGTAGAGAAATTATACAAACATATATAATATATATTTCTCACTTTTAATAATAATTTTGAATTTGTTTTATTTATTGTTAAATAAGTATACTTATAGATACCATGATTGAAAGTTATTTTACAAAAGCATAAATTAAAAACTGTACACATATATATTTTTTATTTTCATTTTGAAAAAGACATATTTATGAATTAGGTACAAAAATATAGTTGCCCCTTAGATGCATATATCTCGTCCAACACATATTTCTCACTACATAAATACAAATATTTTGAATCTTCTTTGTTAAGTACAGGAGGTGTCAATTCATTGTATTGCTAAGAAAGCAGTTTTATATGCACTTTCTCTGTATATACTACAATAACATTATGTTTAACTTACACACATTTTAAAATTGATAAAAATTGTTCTATAAAATAACACATCCAAACTTGTTATATTTCTAAAAGAAAGTAAACAGCATAGTAAAGAAATACAATATATTCAAATTTGATATAAACGTTTACCAATTAGACTAAGGTGTGAACTTAACTTTTTGCAGTTCTTGCAGTATTCCTTTCTTATTTGCACTCACTAGAGACTATTCTCTATAACATTTACTAACACTTGAATATTGAAAACAATGAAACATATGATAACCAACAGTCAACAATGTGCCATGTCATCTGACAGCTGACACCAACAACTAAACTGCTCTATTTAAATGCCTTTATTACACCCATGATGCTAAGCCTACGTGTAAGTGGCCAGTTCACAAACCAAGTTAGGATTCGTATCAGAGGATTAGTTCTTTCTATGGATGGAATTTATGGGCAGTTTCACACTGCTTATTGCCAATATGCGATACTAGCACATCAGGCAATTCTGTACAATTATTAGGTGAACTTCCAATATATTTCATATTTTGTATGACAATCAGGCAGTCCTTATAAAATAATAAACATGAAAACTAAGTGTCAGAAAGCTTCAGTTACCAAGCAATAAGAAGGTTCAGAGCCAAGCATTATCGATGGCATACAAGCATCAGTCAAATCAGTCTTGTGCATTATGTAGAATCTTTAATACATATTATAGATATAGCAAGTGTAAATTTATCCTTACCTTTTATTCAATCTATAGTTACAATACCTATAGTGATTAGAACACTAGTGTAAATCTTTCTTGTGGGTTGTTTTCTTATGTCTAATGCTGAAGCTGGTACTCATGGCCCACTTTGAGGCATTTGTAAATTAGTATTTTACCATAATCAGATCAAATGTATAGTCTTATAGCCCTAGAGTTGTCTCTGAAGTTTTCAGACATAATTATTTACTCATAAAATACAAACTTATGAAAACTAATAAGTAAAACACCCTGTACAATGCACTTATCCACAAAAACTAACTCCTCTGTAAAATAAACATTTTTTTTGTTTTATTGTACAACAAATATAGCCAACCCATATTACATCGCGATATAACTTTCCGTACAGAACAAAGTACTTTGAATACCTTCTTCTTTGCCTTTGACCAGCACTGCTGGATTAGCTGTGTCAAAACTAACCTAACTTAACCAATATTTAAAAACTGTTCACTTTTAAAACTTATAAATTCTGTCAAGATGGTGGCGGATTTGACAATTGAGGTCCAGTCAATTGAAAAAACTCATTGATGGAGTAAAATGGATTCTCCATAAGCCAGGAGTCTTCTCCGCTTAAATTTATGTACTCTAATTCCTTGACCCCATCTGGAAGAGCATTGTATAGCCTAATTGCAAGAACTGGGAAGCAGTCTTTCCTCTTGTTTTGTGTTCAGTTCAGAACATCCTATATTATGCTTTCAGCGTGGGATGTGTGTTTGTCTTCTCTTTTGACAAATTGTCAATTGCTTGGTTAAAAATAAACTAGCACTAGCCTATATTTCATGTTCTTCCATAGTATATGTTGTCATTTATAAAAAAAATTAATATTTACAAATAACATATAGGTATACATCTGTTTTGGTAACAATATTTGTCTCTCCAATCCAGGCGGACCTATGGAAACGAATATTCTTTACATGCCAGCTCAAAGGTTAGTATGATATCTATTTAAACTAGGTCTACATATTGTAAACCTACATATTAAGCAGTTACCAAACACTAGTCACTTCTCATTATTTCTTGTCTATATTAAACATTATTATAAATTTATAGTCATATTTATAATCATTTGTTACATCAAATTAATCATTTCATAAAAACAACAAAATAAAAAGTGTAGACCACTTAAATCTACCCTATTGTAGGTACTCTACCAAGCTAAACAATGTAATTTTAAGTTCTGAGGCTTTTAACCAGTGTCCCACTAAAGTAATGGACATAACTTATCAATTATCAGTGCTTTAGACCCAGTAATGCGTGGGTTATGAAATAACCTAACCAACAGCCTGCATCCAAGAACCTTAGCCTATTAGATATAATTTAAGGTTAGAAATATCAAACAATATCTAACTTTAAAACTAATAAATCATTTCAGGGTGGCTACTTACTTTTCCAACATGGAATTGCTGCATGTGTTATCTGCAAAACCAGTTTTCCATTAACATACGATAACTTCGAAATGCAATGCACAAACACTAAAGTTCTTAACGATTTTCTAATTGTGAGGGTTGCCGTGGTGAACGAAGTTTGTTGTTGAAGAAAACTAGTTTTATAAAAATATTAATAAGATTCAAAGAATCTCTTCCAATTAAGCAAGGTTAATACTAAAAAAGGAGAAGCAACTATATAATCATGTCAAGGCTTAAAAATCATTACATTTCGATTTCCTTCCACTAATCCACTTCCACTTCACTTCTCTTGTTTGTTCTTATTCTTCTGTCTAGACGGAATCTTTCTCTCCCCCGCTTAGAAAATGCAACAGCTGTGTTGGTTCTTCAAGTTCACCAACAAAAATTTAATTAGAAAAAAAGTTAAAACAATTAGTGTATATTGGTATGTATTTTTTCACTTCACAATGAATACATTTAACCTAACAAACGATAGGTTATACTGTATACGCAACATTGTTTTAAATAGTATTAAGAAAATTTGTGCTATAGCATATATTAAAAGTTAAACTTTTCTCAAAATCAAAAAAAGTAATAAACAGCATTTTAACCAATTGTTCACATCTGTAAACAGCGTACAAATTTTATATTCTGAAAGTGAACTCTGAATTTTAACATTAAAATATCTATATCATGCATTATATAAAATATAATGTCAACTGGAGGGAAGAACAAAACTGAGTACAATTTATCATTGAACATGGAAATGCACAAGATAAGATTAATCTACTTGGATATATAATTACCAATAATGAAATTCAACCTGATCCAGATCGTCTTCAGCCTCTTATTAACCTGACTCTTACTCATGATCTTCAATTATTGCATCGAACTCAAGGCATTTTTGAAAATTATTCTGACTTCATAAAGAACTTCTCAGAAAAAATATAGTACATTTCATCCTTCAAGTGTTTTACACTTCAAATGAAGCAGTCAACTCAATTTATGAGTTAAAAAAAAAAACTATATAGTCTCTGCTACTAAAACACCTTTCCAGGATAACATACTATTTACTGTGGAAACCGATGCATCTAACTTCCTAGAGCTCATAACGAACTCTCGTTCAAAATGCTTGCTCCACCAGCATGCTATATGTAGCACATTTATGCTATGTAATGAGGCTTGTGGAAACGATAATTGTCCCCAAAGAGACTAAACTAATTGAAACTTGTTACAAAAATTGTAAATATCTACGCTAAGTGTTTTTGCAAGCTTGGTAAACAATTATGACGTCCGTTTATACCTTAAAGAAATGTATAACTCCGTTATTTATGAACCCAGAAAAGGGGTGGTAGTTTATATAACATTTCCTAAGCGTTTTGTTATAAAAACATTTTCCATCCCTAGCGTGTTAGAGATATTGATTACACGTAAATCCTATGAAGATAATTTCATAATAATATTTCAGCTGTCACAATATCGACCTACACCTTGCAACTAAGCTGAAAGGAATATTTAAAATATATTTGTTTAAATAGTGAGCTATATATCGTATCTTCTACATTTTATACAATGCACAGTTACATGGGCACATGATTACTGTGAGGTGATTTTTGCATGACAAGTCTCTCAGTCGTAAGAGATTTTTGCTAAGCACAGATGTAATTTTGGGCAATATGACATCTAGGGCGGACCCATTTAGATTGAATTGAAAGTGCGTAATATAGTTGAGACTTCCCTCCCTTTATATAATAATACCCTATCGGTGAGAATCATGAATTGTATCCAAATTATGTACGTTCTTTTTCTTAGTATGAATACTCGCAGCACTGCAAGCAGATCATGTATGTGAAGTTCGTTAACTTTACTGGAGTTACGATCGCAAGATAAAACTATTAGAACGCTCTCTGTTATAAAATAATAAACTACTGGTAGAATATGAATACCTTGTGTTAGGAACATGTATAAGTTGCCAACATGTTCATATACATTTGTATTATTAATTATTTTGCCCTTGCGTGAAAACTTACTAATACAGTGGAGAAGGAAGCTCCTTAAATAGATCACTCCAGCTCACAAAAAATATATCTCCTACAAACAACTAGAATCAATCTAAACTCAAACTACTACATTAATTAATAATATAAAACATAATAAAAATATCCGTCAGTGTTACAAGGCTAATATTTATTAAGTGTCCTCAAAGGAGAATCCAAACGTATACATCTCTCGAAGAACTAGGACTAGCCAACAGAATTAGCTAGTAGTGTGCTATTTCCTAGATCTGGCCGTAAGATCATGATGTGAACAGTGTCCCAGCAAAACTTCTGTGTTCTATCTTTTCTGTGACTTTACTTTTGGGTGTCTCTTCGTGTGAGGTTTCAGAGCTACAGTAATACAAATTTCTAAATTTAAATACACGCCAAATACGAGTATTAATCAATCATGCAATTTGGATCACAGGATTTAAATTTGATTCTTACTTCATTTCTGCAAATTTCTTTGATGTACGTCTTTATCTAAGAATAACAAAAAAAACCTAAGAAAATAATTTAAATGTATGAGTCTAGATTCCAACTACAGTATTCTGTTCTGCTCCCTAAAGTATTAAGTATTGTCCAGATCGTCACTAAACCGATTACGACTAGTCTCCGATCTTGCAGTAGGGCTAGGTGAAAGTAACCAGTTTTTTGTTAAAATTATTGACAATAATTCAACAAACCAGAAGTATCAAGCATTTTTATAAGTTTCAACTTTCTGTTAGAAAGGGAAACAGGATATCTGACATTTGCTATAGTTATGTTTCACAAGGATAGAACACTAAGTTTCATGGAGCAGAATTTGACCTCTTCTTCTGGTTTAACATACAATATATTTGGCGAAGCGAGTAAAAATCAATACATGGCGTCGTATATATCAAAGTTAAGAAAATTGACAACAGAAAAAGTCGTACGTTAAGAAATCAAACATGTACCAGATTGAGGTTGGAGTTAGTTGTGCCTTCACTCCATCCCCATGCTTTCTACAATCATTGTACAAAGCTTTGTCGTAGGATCTATCAATGAAATCTATGATTGACATCTACCTGAAGATGAGGCAGAAAGTGATATGACAGTAATATGACAGTGACCTAAGAGACAAGATTGATTGCTTGCTCACTAGTATTCCTTGTTTCGATCTTACTAGATCTCTTCAGGTTGGTGTCTATCACAGATGTCAGTAATTTATCCTACGACACGGTTTTCCGGATTGCAAAAGGGTTGGAGATAGAATGAAGTCACAAGAAATTGCAACCTCGATCAGGTACATGTTTGATTTTTTGACGTACGATTTTTTCTGTTGTCAATTCAAAAAAACTTTGAAACCCTTAAACCCGATACAAGAAAAACACACCGTATTTCGTGTACCCGACATTCATAGCTGTGTTGAGTATCAAAAATTATTGACTGCACAATGCAAGGGTACTACACATAACGTCCTGTCCTCACCACAAAAGGCGAGAGACTAACGGAAATCAATATCGGCACATCATTCTGGTGGTTGGTAGGGAAGCGGGAGATGCATTCAACGTACGTTTTTGCTCTAGATCTGAAGGTCCTGACCATTGTACTCCCGAGCTTTCATCCATGGATATTTTGTTTGTTTATAAACACATTTTACTGGATTGAGAGCTATTATTCAACACCGAATGCTATGTTTTATGTTATGAAGCGCTTAGTGATGTTATGATGATCAGTGCCATAGTGGTACTGCGATATAAATAACACCCACTACCACTTTGAACTAAATGGCAGTATAACTGTTAATGGATATTACTTAGAGTTCATTACATGATATCATTTTAAATAGCCTGTTTCAATTTCAATGCACTTATTTTCTAAAATTTAACATTTACTCTATGCTTTTTAAACGTCTATTTTAAATTATCTGCTTATTTGCTTTTAATATTGTCTTTCTTTGTTACTACATTTGTTTATTATTCTAGTCTTTGTCTCACCATGTACTCTTAATAGTTTCATTCAATGTTCTTTCTTTCCTCGTTTTTTAATTATTATACGCTGCCGTTTTTGTTCTAGATCTGTAGGTCCTGATCATTGTATTGCCGAGTTTTCATCTATGGATACCTATTTTGTTTGTTTATAAGCACATTTTACTGGATTGAGAGCTATTATTTTAAAAACAGAATGTTATGTTTTATGTTATGAAGCGCCAGATCAGTGCCACAGTGGTTCTGTGATACAAATAACACCCGCACTACTTTGAACTAAATTCCAATATAATTGTTAAAGGATATTACACAATTATTGCAAAAGTTTATTACATCATATAATTTTAACTAGTATGTTTTAATTTCAATCCACGTATTTTCTAAAATTGAACATTTATTATATGCTTTCTAATAGTCAATTTTAAATCGTATGTTTATTTACTTTAATATTATATTTCTTTGTTTAGGCTATACATTTGTTTATTATTCTAGTCTTTTCCTCACTATGTACTCCTAATAATTTCATCCAATGTTTTCTCTTTCCTCGTTTGTTAATTATTATATGTCGCCTATTCAGTTTTATACAATCAATTTACAATTTACAATATTATTACAAGTAGGTTATTAAAAGCTGGCTTTCCGAATTAAACCAATCACAACTAGTGGAATTTGGATTGACGTGTGAACATTGATTACTGAGTCCATTCCAACGTACATTGCTTTTTTGTGCTGCTGTGAACATTTTTATAACCAATTATAACTCGCATCTTTTGTTACCGTGTTACAATAGAAGACAAATGGATTTCTTAATCATTAAATAATACGCAATTCAATTTGTTCTCATCATTATTATTGACTTATTGTTCCATTTGAATCGGGTCCTTATAAAATATTGTTCTTTGATTAATACTCCATATATAACCGACAGTATTCAAGCTATCAGAGGCGTGGAGAATCGGATCGGTTCATTAGCTAATTTAGTGCTTGGCTGTCATTTTATATTTGAAGGTGAGTACAACATCAAATTCCACGTATAGAACTCTAACCTGGCGAAGAAATACAAGGGTGTGCTTTATTAGCGGAGGAAAGTGGTTAGTTCCGTGTATGACGTCATGCAGAGGTAATTAACCATTGCGTTCCCCAGCCAGCCCTACTGCATATTTTTAGCATGAGTGTCATGTTTTGTTTTACCGTACATATAACAACTGGCTGTAGTAAAATAACGATAAATTGTGCCTCCAAAGAACAATGTTGAACTTAATACCCCTCAATTGCCTTATATTTGATCGTGGCAATTTCATCGTCTCATTTTAATTTATTATAATTAGTTTTTCATGTTAAATGTGTGCTCTTTTAATACTTAGACTTTTCTTGTAACATAGTTGCCTAAATAAGTAAATATTTAAAATAGACGAACCCTATGCTCTGGTAGAGGTATTACGTGTCAAATCGGTTTATGTACAATTTTTCTTCGTCCAATACAAGAATACATGGAGTTGGTATTCTGCAAAATAAAGTTTTTAATCCATGTACGATGACAAATTTCTTCATTACAATGTAATTTCAAATTAACAATATGAATCTTTAACAGGCTGTAATTTTCTGTAATACAAATTTGTATAAGCGCACATTTAAGTTTAATATTTGTATCTTCTGTTTCTTCTTTCTATTTTCTTCTCCGGTTCGAAACCCTATTAAAAAAATAAAGTACACTTCTAAGATTTGTACTACTTTTGTTTTAAATCTGCGAGCAAATAGACAAGACAATCAACCAAACAAAAAAGTTGATACAAAAATGACTTCATTCTTGTAGAAATGAAGTGTTTCGTGCAAAATTTAAAGTCTACACGTGAAATCTCTCTAGACATGTTTTGTCACAGGATTCAGATTTCTGTTCATTAAATTATAGGTTTCATATCAGTGATTAAATATAATAAAAGTCTACAAACCAATTGACCATAAACGATATTGTATGTGTTGGAGTGTTGGGATAGTTAGGCTACTTGTGTTGTTCTGCTTTTTCTCGTTGCTATAAGACCAATGTAAAAATATTCGCTAAGGCTCAGCCAAATCTCATGGAGTGACATGAACCATCAACGAACTGTATTCCTCATATAGAAAGTAAGCTTCATGCACAATTTCTAGTTATATGCCATTTCGGTTTCTAGATATGGTGTAGACAGATAATAACATAGTAACACAGACAGAAGTTACATTTTTCCAGGCCCCCACAATATAATTGATGATAATAGGCTTCACTAAAGTTCAGCCAATGATGTTAACTTCCTAACTAATAAATAGAATACTGGATAAAGGTATAATAGTGATTAAAAATACAAAACCGTCACACGTACAATAATATTACATTTGTTATCATTATGGCGGTATTTTATCGCTTTTAACGAAAATGTGGAATTGAACTTATAAAATATTAAATTTGTATTTTAAGTACGTGACAGCATAATTAAAATTGACCCTTTTATGAAGTTTTCAAGCAATTTCAAGCAACATTTACTCTTACTCATTTTCGGAACACCGGTTTCAAAATAGCGGATAAATACACACTTTTAGTGTACATTGAATCTAGTAAATAAATGATTACAAATTAATTTCGGATTGGTTCTGACTAAATCAAGTCCAGTGAAAAAATTTACGTACTTATAACGTTTCAAGGGTGTAGGAGTTTCTAAATATGTGAATACGCCAACCTTGAAAATTATCATCCCATCAGTGTTATGCAAAACATCAACGAATAATGCATCTTTAGTTTGACATTTCGAGATGACAATCACATACCTGTTTTCACCAAGACCCGCAGATAGCTCTAGATAATCCCAGGTGAACCCACCCAGTTATTTACCTGGGGGGTTTTGTACACTCGAGTCAGGGGGTTCACAAACAAGATGACATGAATTATCTACCTTAATACTGTCGCCTTTGAACCAGGATGTCCATTAATTAAAGGTGAGTGATCCATATAATTAATCCAACACTAGTATACCTATCTAAACCACTTTTTATGTGGTGGAAGAATTAAACCGATCTTTTCCCTCAGGTAATGTAGCTTTGTATATATTTTTATCAACTTAAACTGCTCTAATTTCAAGAAAAACGTGGTTTTAGATATGTTCATGTGCACTAATAAATGGCCTCTAATGACTTTTAGATCAGCACTTCTAAGAGAACAGTACGTACAAGCAGTTCCCCTTTCTATATAAAAATACTTTAAAATAATGGTTCTGCAGAAAAAAATATTTTGAAGGAAAACATTACGGTACATGTGGTGAGAGGGCTGTTCTTAGGTCAAATGAATTTAGTGGTCGGAAAGTTTTTAGTTATAGCACTTTTTCTGTAATATTACAGGGCCGTAGATAGCTTTGGCGGGTCCCGTTCAAAAAAGTTGATCGGGCTCCCATGTATATTCATAGGATGCTTCATGACGAACGGCAGAAACTTCGATAAATGATTTTAACATGTGATAATAACCTAACAGTTTTCTTCAGTCGTATATTTAACAATACAATTTCAACACTGTTTCAGATCTATAAACAGTCGTAGACGGAAATGTTAAAACGATCGCTTTGCATCGTTTCTACATCAGAGACCTAGGTGTGTACAAAGAAGCTCAGTCTGGTTATGCAGCAGTTATCTACTGTAATGTAGGTGAAGAGGTATCCATAATTGTCTCATCGGGGCACAATTGTATGCTATATGATGTTTTAACAACGATTTAAATGTACGGTGGATCAACCGAGGCATACAACAGGATTTTGCAGACATTTGCCATCGTTCAGTGATTTAAAAAAATCAGTAACATTACGTCTCTGTACTTGCAATCTGATATCTTTAATGAATAATTCATCTAACACATAACTACAATCTAGGTTAAATAAACCAAATCATATCAGAGTGACGTACATGTCACGATACCAAGTTGTGTATTAACTCCATACGCACTAATTAGAAAACATGCACTAAATACAGAAACACAAAACACAAAACTAACTAATAAAACCAGATCAGACTGCAGCAATAATGTAGCCAGCAAAACAATTGGGGGGGGGGGGGCAGACGACTTATATTTTCCCGTAGTGGACAGAGTAGAGGCCCCATTTTATTCCTTAAAAAGGTTCTTGACCCGTTTCTTTGTTGATCTTTAAGCAGTACATGTCATTAATACTGAAATATTTAAATAATAATAATCGTTTAATAAAAAGCAATTGACCATTGGGGGAGGGATTCCGAATCCCTTGGACCCACTCGCTGGCTACGTCCTTGGATTGCAGATCTTTAAATGTAATGATACTGATTCTCTGTATGTACTGAACGATGTTAAATGTTCGGAAAATCCTGTTACCTAAACAATCCATCCATCGCCAAAAACAAACTCCAAACAAAGAACTTAGGGTTGATTTAATACACGGTATAGATACACCTACATTACACTGGATATCGGTATATGTTATGTTATCAGACAGAGGTCCTCTGTAGCAGAGATGTCTTTAAAGTCGTTAAAAACCATCGCAACTCATTGTCATATGTAACTTTTTAGAGCACTGAGTTCGTGTTCACTATTTTTGTCGCCAACAGAAACGACATTGGTTGTGTCGGCCAACCTATTTTTTGTCGCCCAGATAGGATATGACTAGGTTCTCACCTTTTTAAGAATGTAAACACAATTTTGTTCAACGGAAACCGATCTCATATTTTTATTTACAAATGTAAGTCCAGGCCCCGGCAAAAATATTGAGAACACTGCTAGTCATACCGAGTAAACCTGTATGACTAGTAATCCTGGAAAAAAAGCATACTTAAGAGTATTTGCACCAAGCTCCATATACATGTGACTGTAAGTGAATATTTATATTAAGTATTGCTAGAAATTAAAGATTGTGATAAAATTAAAATACGAAAAATGATGTAAATGGATTAATGTCATTATACGTTATTAAAAAAACATTGTTCCCAACCTTCGTTTAAATTGATATCCTAAAGAGTTTTGATTTTAATTTTGAGGATTTTGACCTAGTGTTAAATCCTTTAAGAAGCAAGATCAAACGCCATGTTTTGAACAATTTGACGCATTGGAATATCTTGTTCAGTAGATTCTTTTAATGTGAATATCTTAGGTAACCAAACTCCATTAAGGGTCACTGAATACTTCTTGAGGAGTTTCATACTTAACACTGTTCAAGTGTATATGTACATTATTGGTGTATGTATATGAACAAAGAAGCCTTTCAACCGACCTTGAAAGAAAGATGTATGCTCAATAAGAAAATGTATCTCAGTTTAAAGCCAGCCCCAACAGTAACCATACGGTTTTCACCTTTCTTTTGTAACCATGGGTCGATCAGACCTGGTTACAAAAAAAAGTTGTAGTTGACACAACATTTTGCAAAAATAAACAGCTTCACTAATAGCCAAAAACATTAAAAATATCCAATTGCTAAAATTTCCAAAGGTATTCCAAATGTCTTGTGGGTATTAGGTATAAGGGTTGATTCAAAAGTTCAATTCCTTATCACCTTCCGCTTACTTGCATCTTCTTAAATCTGGCGCTGTCATAACCTCGACTCTTGGGAGAATCCGTCTGAAGAGATCCAAAATAAGTTGGCAACGAAGGAGCTCAATACGAACTTTTTGCGTCGTTTCGACATGAGACACCCATATACTACAAACTCAGCACTGTGGACCAACCAAATTTTCTACACATGAGATAGCTATAGTGCTAAGGGTTGATTCAATATACTGTATAGACACACATAGATTATACTGGGTGGTGAAAAAGGAGGTGAAAAAGGCTGATCTGACTTTATTTATATCTATTGATACTACACAGTATTGAAGAATAACAGAGACGTTGTTTTACCCTTTGAGGGATAAGAGTCGTTAGTCGAATAAAATACGTTTCGGTAACGGTTAATTATATTTAAAAGGATGTAACTGGATATTAAGAAAACAACCAACGAGTGGCGGGTACGTGACTGGTTAAAAATTAACGTCAATTGATTCAGTGTTGATTGCTGCTCTGACTTTATTATATCCCTTAATTTTCAGAAACTTTCACGAATACTTCTATATACCTAGTTTTTTTACATATAAACGGCAAATAATTTTTAAATTTTCACAGAGTACTTCGTAAATATTTGTTGTAGAGTTTAATTCCAAAATGAAAAATGGCAAAAACATTAAATTATACACATCTTCAAGGCAATTTCGGTATAATCAGTGGTTTATAATCTGACTTTAATTAAAATCCGATTGCAGTGCTAAACATTTTGAAGGTACGTCAGAGTCATATCGATATGGTTAGACTACATACAGTATCATAGATGTCGTTTAATATGTCTGAATTTTAGGCTTGTATTTGTTATTACATTTGTTGTCAACACATATGCTATACACGAAATTTATAAAATACACTAAATTTTGTTAGTTCATGCAATGGAATATTGTTAACAAATGTAAAGCAGGAATGAATAAATGATTAAGTATCTACACTCCATACACAAATAACGTTTTCCAACTTGAGTTCCATTGTTAAGAAATTATTTCAAATTTTCTTAATTTCAATGAAACCAAACAAATAATTAATACATGGATGTGGTATTCGTCTTTCTCATTGAATATTAAACTTTAGGAATTACATTATGATATAGCATAAACATAGTATTAACAAAATATGTCTGGATTAACTCTGATACCAAACCCATCAAGAACAAGAACAATTTCAATTATATTGAAATGAATTTGGTCAGACAACCTCCAGCTTATAGTGGCTATAGGACAGTGATTGCAATAACAGTGAAGTTCTTCCGTCGTTAAAATACACTGCAGTGATTGGCATGGCATGGCAGAGGAGTTCTTCCGACACTAAAAACCCACTGCATTAGTTAGCATGGTAGAGGAGCTCTTCCGTCGTCCAGACATACTGCAGCTAAACGACTTATGAATACCTTAATTGTATATACAAACAAATCATTAAACATTCTGAGTATTTTTCAGGGGATCATCTGGAAGTTAAACATACGGAGTTTAAACTAATTAGATAAAATGAAACAAAGAAAAATACCTGAATTATTTACGACAGTTTACTAAATACAAAAGAATACAGATTGGAAAATGATTAACATAATTAATAAAATTCAATATAATTGCTTTGAATATTGATTATATAATTTAACTTCAAAGCTTATTATTAAAAAAAATGAAAACTTGTGCCTAGGTTAACTTTTACCAACCCTATATAAAATTGAAAGTTTTATAATTATTTTATAAAGCAGCTACCTCATGAATATAAGATGAAAGTCTGGAATTTAGAACCCAAGAGTAAAACAGTTTAATATTGAGAAAAATTTCACTGTATTCCATTGCAAAGAAACAGTGAGAGACTAAAAACTAAGGCACAAAATCTTATAGCGGATTGTCTTTACAATTAGTTTATAGAAATTGTACATACGTAAAGAACGTATTTATTACTAACCCAATTTCGTTCTGTAGAGAACTGCGAGATAGTCATCGCCTCCAAGTGCTGAAGTGTTCTTTAATAAAATAAAAGTTTATTCTTATTTTAACCCTTATAAAATTCATCTAATACAATTTTTAATTATTTACGTTTTATTCAAACAGAAATTAGATATTCGTAACTTGCTGGTACATTTCTACTTGACACAAGTGAAACCACTTAGAATGCTGAAATTTAAACACTTGGAATGTTTAAATAGCAAAGATTACTACTCACATGTGTGGAATTGGTAGCTGTTTGTCACCTTCTTGGGACTTTGGGGGGGGGGACTGTGTATACGTTGTATAGGATATATAAATTTTTTGTAGATTGAGTACAACTGGTAAGTATAGTGTTTGTATGTATCTAGTCGCATGTGCGTCTGTATGTAGTGACGATAACGGCTCAATTTCATATTTATGTTCCGAATGGCCCAACCACCAGCAATAGTCCTGGAGCCACCATTCGGAGCCATGAAGGCGACGTAAACCTTGTGGATTTGGTTGCGAAGCTCACTCAGATCAAAGTCGCAAACTCGGTACTGAGTACGGCGATAGCGATGGGTCACGACACCCGGCTTACAATTAATACAGAAATTTGACCTTCCAAATCCATAGGCCGCAGCCGAACCTCTGTATCCGAATTTCGCCCTACGTGCTGATCCCGTAGTAGCGTCCCTAACGTTAAGCAACCTTCCGCCAACGAGCGGGTAGAATCTCTCTAGTACAGGAACCCACTAGACTCCATGTGTTTGTGTTCCTAGGCCATGTGTAATTAATTAATCTATGTTCAATTCTAATATGACACTCTCCGGATCGACCTGGGTCTGTTGGTCTTGAACCCTCGTCAGGCCAGGGCCGATGTGGGTGTGAACTTCTAGGCTGCACCGTCGAATTCTACTCCGTCTGTGCAAAAAAAGCGGAAAAAAAGATGCACCTAAAAGTAGGACGATTATGGTGGGGGATGCAGTTGTTTCTTACTTGGATACGTAGTAATCAAAGACAGTCCTGTCCAGAACCGAGCTTGAGAAGTCTTTTGAACGCGAAAGGTGTACTCAAACTGACGGAATATTTCCATGGATACAGATTCCATGGATATTAAACAAATTATTCAGATATTATAACTTATTTGTTTCTATAGAAACGTTAGAAATTTACTGATGATTACAACTTTATATTTATTTACGTAATGTGCTGTTTTAAACTATACTAATTATTATTAAAGATTATTATTAAGATATATTTTTTAAGTAAATGAAAGTATCCCCAAACAAGCTTTTGCCTTGGAGACCTTCTTCCTAATAGTATTAGAACTTTAATAACTGTAAGTACAATCTTTGATATAGTTATTTTCATATCCAAACGTGCTCAGTATGTTTTGTTTATTATATGTTAATTATATTTCATATTTTTTGTTGATTAATCTTATGTACCCAACAAGTATTTTCGATTTTGTGTTATTTTATTTAGTACCTACTTATGTTTAGTATTCAGATGTGGTGCATATGGGTGTTCGTGAGTGTTTATAGCCACACAAATGTTTAGTATAGTATGTTTTTAAAATTATTTATTGTGCAAAACTTTAAGTATATATTTTTGTGAATAAAGATTGTTATTATTAATTTTTCTACAATTTAAAGGTTGCAGTAAGGTCTATCTTTTTATACTGCAAATTAAGAAGAATCCGATTGCCACTTAAAGAACATGTTGGTTCCACGTCATTTATTTCTGTAACCAAATAACTTAGAACCTATGTGTTATATGTTAAAATATTTCTTTTGGTTGTTCCGCATAGAACAGCGGTAATATTAAAACAATACATTAACGTTAGGCTTATTTAACAATTTTACAATACAAGGACGTAGACACCGAGGAGGTTCAGGTTGTCCGCAACCCTCCCCCCCCCCCGAATTTCAAATGTTTTCAATTACTTTTTTTAGTAAACGATTATTATTATTTAAATATTTCAGTAGTATTACTGACATCTACTTCTAGAAGATTGTAACGCATACATGTAACGCTGAATAGGAAAAACGGTCTGAAGTTATTTTATTTATTTTTTTATTCATTTGATTTGTGTAACGGGAACATCTTAGCAATTTTATAATTACTAGAAAAGAAACGTACCCGATTAAATACTTAGGTTTATTAATCGACACAAAGACATAACAAGGTCTCGAACATTTACCTTTAGGATATCAGCAGAAACACCATCAACACCGGGGACAGTTTTCCCGCAATTCGTTTCTAACGCCCAGTTCAGTCATAATGTGAAGACTGAACCAACAGTCTAGACTATGATCAACGTCATTCAAAACCACCCCCCCCCCTTTAGCTGAAAAAAGGAATTAAAACTGTTTTCGATTTCTTTAGTTAGTTAGGTCAGGGCTGATATCAGAAGCTTCTGGAAGATGTTTTTTATTGGAAAGGAAGAACGCTTGCTAATTTCCCCACTTAGTTTGTTCACAGACCAAAATATTTTGGGATTATCTTTTGGCTTATCAATTTATCATTTCATTTTTGCACTCTTTACCGAATTGACTGAGTGTCGTCTAAGATGTATATTATAATCGTTTTTAATTGTAAATTAAAATGCTGTTTAATTACGGTTTAATTTATCTCTAGACCGTATCGATCTGATCTCCGCCGAAAATATACAAGGTTTCAATTTTTAATATGGCATTTCTATTAAAATTCTTTTTATACAGACTGAATAAGAAGCTATACATATAAATTTCTCAGAACAGACACCGATATCAGCGCAACCTAGTGTGGGGGGGAGGGCTTAGTCGACGCGAGGGTTTCGGAGAGAAGAGCGTACTCAATGAAAGTACGAAGGGCGTACTCATAGTCAGAGGTTCACGTAAAATAGGGATAGTCAGGCCGGTATTGTAATGACCAGTTATGCCAATGTGGATCATAGTTGTTCTTACAATACATGTTAAAATGTCTTACAGAAGTATATATGTCTTACAAGGTAGGAAACACGCTAATTAGTTAATCTAGTATGTTTGTCTATACATTTTTTCAGATCCGCTCTTTCTAAACTATTTAAATAACTATAATTTTATTTTGTGGTTCTTAATAAATCTAAATCTATGACACCTGAAAAGCTAAAAAGGTCAATACTGTCGTAAAGGTGTTCCAATTAGTCTATAAACAAACGCAGTTCGCTATCAAAATACACAGCAAGAATATTATATTGCTTATTCAATACAGTAAAGTCCAATCTGGTTCCGTAAACGTGGACTAAAGTTATTTGAATGATAGTTACCGATAAGCTATTGTTAACTAAGATAACGAGTCCGATAAAACTGTTAATTCCATTTGTTCAAATATGTTATTCGAATAAAAAAATTAACTGTTCAAAATTCTTGAAAAAGATTCTTATATTGCAATAGGGAGAGTTTTACACTGTTGCCACTATTTAAAAGATAAAACATTCATTGAAAGAATTTGACTATAGACGAGGAAAATAAAAAAAAAAAAACATTGTCATCATCGTATTCTAAAGAAACCAGCAGAACCAAGTTCATGCAACAGGGTGGGTAACCTAGTCGATACAAAAATAAATAAAATCTTAGGAAAATTATGTGTAAAGATTTCCATCTTGTTGTGTATAAGAATAAACATTAATGTGACATGAGATAACCTGCAAAACCAACTAATTTAAATTACGAAAATATGATATAATATTTTGAATGTTTAAATATATTAATATATTTAAAAAGACGAATATTTTGTTCATTTAATTCAAGTTGTAACTTTTATGAAAATTGAATATGATATGTTTCGATATGACTTTTATTATTATTAAACATAGTCTTTATAAATTACCAGGGGAAAATATTTATTACTATGAATTAGACATATTATTAACTAATGAATATTATTAAAATGAAATAGCATTTCGGAGTTAGGATTGCAGTAAACTGGTATTTCATACTAATATAGCGTTATTATAATGGGTGGTTAATATTATAGGATCATAATAATTTTTGTATCTAAATAAAGAAAGTCAGTACAGTATAATGAAATAGAAACTAAATAAAATTTCTGGATAATGCTGTGAAAGTTAAGTACAGTGTACAATTTTTCTCCAAATTAAATAACTGATCCGAAGGATATTATTATTTTGGCAAACTTTATACTAAATTGAGTTATATTTACAACTCATTATTGTATTTTGTTATTTTATTAACATAAAACTCCTTTTTAAGCAAGCATAAAACAGTTAACGTTTCTCTAGTAGTTTAGTAGGTCTACAGAAAACAAATAATTAAAAAGAGATATTCAAATTAACTCTAATCAATACATCTAAAGTTTAGAAATAATACAGTATGTGTGTATGTATAATATGTATTATTGTTATTTATTGTGTAGAAGGAAAACGGAAACTTTAAAACAGCATATTAGATAAAAGTTGTATTCAATTTACTACTGTTGTAAGAAAAAAATGCATAGCAAATAATTTCACTATAATAGAATATTTTAATAAAACCAATCATTGTATTGAATACGAGTCTACTATTTTGAATTGAACGACATTATATGAAAACAAATCTTTTTACTTCATTAGATAAAATGTTATCACTTCAATTCCACAATAATTTATTGAATTACATTTATAACAGTTTTATAATTATACATACAAACTATTATATAAAAATGTGTCTGTCTGTGTGTGTGTGTGTGTTTTACTCAGTCATGTAAAAGCTAATGGACCGATTGTACGGAAATTTTACAAGAACATTCTTAGTGTCCTTGGTTAACATAAAGGCCATTCCATTTCGAAAATCTCTCTGGGCTATTCCACCGGCATTGAAAATTCCATTTTCGGCTTAACCAGTAGATAATATATGTGTTTTTGTAATCAACTGTACTTTGTAAACATTATAGTGACAATACAATCCTTCACACAATTATATGTTTAATTAATTTAAGTCGTCTACCATTTTACATTTATATACGTTTATAGTCTTAAAAGCGTAGAGAAATAAGCTAAAAAGAAACAATACTTATTTTGAACTGTATCTATACTCACAGATGAGCACAGAGGTTAACCACATACTAAAACATATCAGTAAAAATGTACTTTTAACTGTACAATTTAGCAAATATTAGGTTAAGTACGCAGTGCTTGATCATTAGTGTATATAGTTATCAAAGACAAAATAACTATCTAACTTTTGCTATAGATTTGAAGACCGTTACATCTTAGTTGTTTTTGGACAACTTAGATCCTACTTAATAGGCCTTTTAGACAAACTCAACTACGGCACCAGAAATACTTAAGATCAGACTAAACTACAACGGCCATAAATATTCATCTTTTGACCAAAGTAGGCTTCACAGACCTGCGCATGTGTATGTATTCTTGATTGGGACATCAATACAAAACCAACCCCCTTTTCAAAATAACATAGAGCTCGAGTGGATCTCTTCAGACATGACCACATTCCACGAGCCAAGTCTGTGACACGCTGAACAAAGAGGAAGGTGAATTAGACCTGAACTCAACATTCATATTGAATCAATTCTTCTCACCACATTCATATTGAATCAATTCTTCTCGCCACAGCTACGTTATGTTTAGAAATCGGTTGCTCCACCGTGCTCAAAGATCGTGTCAGAAACATTATAGTGCACCCAATTGTGCACCTGATTTGACAATGAAAATAAAAGGATAACAGGATTTTCGGACATTTGGCATCGTTATTACTTTCACCTGTGCTGGTATGACGTGTGATTGTGATTCTTTTACTCGTGACTTGTGCTCGGAACTTGCTTTCTGTTCAGTGACAACGACTGGATTAGTCTCTAAGCAGCGTTCGGGTATGTTTGAACCCTTTTCTTTTCTTCTTTTATTTTTGTATCTATTAATAACTCCCCCACCTGACGAAGAAGATATTAATTTTCTCCCCTCCTAGTAACGTCGTGTTATACGTTTTTGTACCACAACGATGGCAAATGTCCGGAATCCTGTTATCCTTTCAAATCTTCCCTCCTCAAAAACAAACTTTAGACAGACAATGAGAATGACGATTCACCTGGGTTACACTATATGTTTTATATTATAATATCCAGGTGTCTCTGATGTCGAAACGATATACATTTTTCATTTTGAGCTTCGTCTTCGTCGACGTTTTTGGATTTCTTTGTAACAGGAATCCAGATTCAAGGAGCCAAGTCTGTCATAATGGGACATTCCAAACGCTGTATTAAGAGGAAGATGAATTGGAGCTAAACTGAACGTTTATATTGTAACATATGATATAGAAAGACTACCTCTTTTGTAAGCTTGTATAGAAATTTGGTTTTGCTACCATTTTTAACGAGGTAATAAAAAAAAAAACTGTGAAACCGTTCAACTTTGAAATTTTGGACTACCCTGGATACAAAAAGCGAAATTAATCACTACTTTTTCAAAATAATCAGTCAACCTTAAAAATTAGGTACAACTTGACCTACTTTTACACTTGGAACTAAAAGTTTCAAAACTGACTGAGGTAACTTGCTACAACAAACAAAGACACTTTGAGAAGGAGCTTCCCTAATAAATCAAGGATTTTCAACAAAGTCCAGTTTCCCACACCTTCTTTTACTCTTAAACTCAAAAATTGAACTGTTCGGGATTATTTGATCCATAAAACAACAAGACCCTGCCCGGTCTTAAGTTCTCTTCCACAATATTAAAACACTTTCAAGACAAGCTATTACCATTTTGATGCACATTGTCAATTTGATCTAAGTGAAGGTTGACTTCCACTTAAAATAAATAATCAAAAGTTATTCAAGAGGTACAGACTAATTAATTTGGTACCTACCTTCCGAAATTGGATTGAGAAGCAAACAAACATGAATTATATATACAAAATTCTTTAGAAGAATAATGTATTTCTAGAAAATCGCTATGTTAGAAATTATGTTAGGAAAAAGTCTACTTCTATTAGAGGAGCTCGTTGAACTTTTGACATTTAAACTTGAGGAGTGTGAGTGTGCCTTTGGTATTTTTCACAAGTAATACCTAAAGGTATTACAAAAGGTTTGGTATTTTGGTATGAGTTCTATGTTTGTGACCCTTTCAATCATGACCTAATATTGGTTAAGCTTGGGTGTCGTGACTGACAGTTTATTATCTTGATTTGATTTTGCCATTTGGATAGCTTTTGTAGCAGGATGAGCAATGGTTTTTTTCTATCAAAGGTGTGAAGACTATTAGTACATCTGAGGCAGTCAAGACAATTTACAATTTAAAATCCATCTCTGTTATGGAATCGTGCATATGGATACCACTGCACGTAAGAGCCTCTAACGAGTCTTTAATTTTCAGAAGAAGTGATTAGAATACTGGCGGATTTGAACTGATGGTATAGTTTAGAAACGTCTTCAAGAACTTAACTGTGGTTAACCTCTATCAAATACAGGTAATTTTCCTGGCTTCCTCCAGTACTCTGCTACGCAATAACAAAACCTCCACTGCTAAAGCACTAGGAATACTTATCTCCCAGCTTACAGTAATAGATATCAGCTGAAGCCAGCCTAAGCGGGTGCTAGCTGTTCGACATGCTGCCAAATCCCAGTTGGGATCAAAGAGGTCAAGCACTGCTGGGCTGAAGAAGAGCTAGAACTAGATGTTTCAGCGCCGTTTATACTGTATACTGTTAGTAAATACCTAGATTGGTCGAACTTCTAATAGGGCACTTTGACTATTTATTCACTTAATAATTGTATTCTGTCTGGTACTATTTTTAGTCTCAACGATTGTAAAATTATGATTTCTTTTACTCTCACACGCACTACATCGTAGCAAAATGGAGGAAAATGTAGGGATTTTCGTTAGTAGTAGAGGTAAAACACTGTTGGCACCACTGCTCTTTTCGACCGACCGGCCAGCCAGACGTTCAGTCGTACGACGTTCAGTCATCTTGAGTGTTGGGTTCTGTCAAATTAAAACGTAGTATTTAGTTTGTTGTTGATATCCACGGAATTCTTAGTTTTGTGCTGTACGTTTGTTTTAGTATCAGTGAATTCAGTAAGATTTTTAAAACCAATAACCTACGTGAAACGACTGACTCTTTCAAAATTAAGGTTAAGATTTAAATTGTGAACGTTAGCCTAGTTCAAGTATTTCAGTTGACATTACGATTATGTATGACTTAATGAAGAGTGTTAAAATATTGCTTGTAGGGTATCTTCACTAAATGGATTTTCTTTACATACATAAATAATTTTAAAGTTATAGGTTAGTGATTTTTGGACACCAGTCGTGGTTATTCCAAGATGCAACTCATGCTTCAAGATCAGACGTAAATTAAAATTATTGTTATTTGAATGCAACTAAAACATGTTCACTACTAGGAAAAAATAATCAGCTAAAATGCTGTCAGTGCTGGAAGAAGAGTCTGACATCTATGAGGTTTTCCCACCTCATGTTGACACAAGCAGCATCCCTAACCTCCCTGACAGCCCTGTTGGTAAGAAACCTCCATTGAAAACATTTAATGAAATCCAAGGCTTGCTACAGTCAGGAAAGAAAAGAGAAGTGAAGCAAATCTTGAGGGATAACTGTTGGCCTACAAACAGCACAATCAGGTCTCAACTTTGGCCGAGTTTGTGTCAGCAACATGGACATGACAAATCAATGCAAGAAGGGTTCTACTGGGATTTGGTCAATCAGCTCTTTGGAACTACAGGTAAGTCTTATAACATATTTTTATAAGGGAGTGGGCAGATTTCTGTACTGGTAACTCCAAATACTTACGTAGGCCTATATCTACATTTTGTTTGGTAGTGAGCTAAAATAATCAGTTTTATCATATGACAAATTGATTATTGGATTCATAAATAATTTATTAATTAGTTATCAGAGTTTGAAAAAGAAACTAGCCCAATAAAATTTACAAGGCAGAATTACACAGTTTAAATGAGCGGTGAGAAGAAATATCGACCATTTAATCTATCGACTTTTTAAATATGACTATTATTTAAAAGTACATAGTAAAACAAATACTTTTTCATAAAAGATTAACTACTAAATTAGATGAAACTTTCCGCTAATGGCTATTGCTAACCCTAGAAGTTATTGATTTAATTTTAAATAATCAAGTTATCCATTACTGAAATTGAATATTCAAATGCACCTATTACCATTGTCTATATTAAGAAGACTGTTCTTCCTGTAATCTATTCTATTTATAATATCTGAGTAGGTAGCTTAATTCTCTCTATACTGATGACTGTAAACCCTGCTCCTTGTCAAACTGTTTCTAAAGGAAATTAACCATATTTTGCTGAAGGTAATATATTGTTATTATTTATAAATTTAATTATTGAAATATGATATATGATAGCTATATGAGGTTTGTGTACACTTTTACATTTGGTAAAATTATGATGAGTACTGTATTATAAAATTATTTCAGTATTCCTATCAATATATTTGAAGAAAGTTAACTTAAAACGTAAAAAAGTTTAAACCAGTAGAACTTAAATGTCTTAGTTTACAGAAATGTTTAGAATAGTCCAATAAGCTTCTTTCTATGTATGTTTTATTATAACAGTAAACAATAAGTATTGTTCAACTTATGTTTCCTATGGAAAATGTTTTGAAAATCATAATTTTATCAAAAGAGTACAACGTACAACAAATTTGGGGTGAAAATTTGGGGTTTATCTTAGAAGTGGTAAAACAAATTAATATTGTATAAGTGATACAATCATTGATATCGATGCAAATTATCATGGGATATATATTATATTAGCATCCAAATGTTTCATAAAATGAAAGAATAAATTCACAAACTAGTTAACAGTTAACTACTGTCTATAGGTAATGAAACTTCCATAAAATAAATAAGATAACTAGTTACAAATAGTTCTGCTTGAAGAGGTGAAAAAGTCGTTGCTGCACTTCAGGTTTACAAGTCTTATGATGTTTAATTACTATTCAAAATTTAATAACATACATTGCTATTTTTATGTTTCTAAAACAAAGCTTGTAGCAATTAAGAATGGTTTCCATGGAATTTTGGTAATTTATTATTCAATTTCATCACTTCTTTTAATTCCTTGGAATTACATCAACTCCTAACGACTACTTGTCATCCAAATCACAATTTCTTATTGTAATTTCATTAAACTTTCTTGTTCAGTTATTTTGAAATTTCTAATTATTAATCAGAGTAACAGATTATGAGAAATGCTACCTGTTTATTTAAAAAATTTTAATAATTTCACCTGGAACAAGAAAATGAGAAAACCCCCTCTTTGCACTTAGTCCTAAAAGGACCTTTGGCTTGCTTACTTCTACAGATAGGGCTTTATAGATCAAATGGTCGTTGGTTGTATAAACCTTGTTGGTATGAGGTTGGATCGTAAGGATCTCTTCCTGATCTAGATGAGGAGCGATAAAAGTCTCCATATCTTAGTCATGTCACCTTGGAAGAAGGGAGGCTTACTTCACTTTGTTCCAGCCCCTTCCGGTTAAAGTGGTAGAAGAAGGTTGTCGCTCCTGTTTAGGCTAGGAACAGCCTTTAACATTAAGGGAGCTCTACCTACCCGAAAAGTCATTCTCCACAATAAACTAAACCTCTAGATCTACCCTTTAACACTCATATCTCAACATTTACCATTAGTGATGGTGCTGTTCCTGGATATCCACAGGGTCTTCTGGATGTAAATGATACATATTTTTTTCTGTACCCAGTGTACTCTTGGGAGTTGTTATAAGTTAGTAAGTGTAACATGTAGGGAATATGTTCATTAAAGGCACAAGATAAAGAGTCACATTATTAAAGTTTTTATAGCGATCGCTGATTCCATTCCATATTAGCGCAGTGGTTGAATTTCGATTTATTGTGGTGCCTTATCTTCCAGGTTCAGAGGTAAATTGGTTGGAACTTCATTCGATTTATAGTGGATTTTTTAAATAGAATTTCGACTTATAGATGGTTATTTTACTGTACCAGACAATAGAGCATTAGAAAGTAAAGTATGACTATCTTGAACAGTTCAAAAGGATTTTAAAAATTTAGTTACAAATATTTTAAGATAAATAGAATCAAGCTATTATGGTTAGACTGTATTTGTACAAAATATATAATAAAAATTGGCCATATCAAAATACAGTGGGTATATATTATTTTTATATTGTAAAAAATAGTTTGGATGACAAAATACATTTTACTATATATACACAGCTGGTTTAACCTTGTTGTATGTTATATTAAATTGCTCTTGCAAAACAAATAATATTTGATGTTGACTTTTTCACTTGGACGTTTAATCTTACAATTTCCTCTCAGTAATGAAAACACATATGGCATAATTTCATGGAAACATTGATTCTATTTACCTAAAGATCACATTGATGGCAGTTTCCTGCAATTTTCAGGATTGAAATATTTCTTATCTAAGAGTGTTTTAGCAGTTTGCTCTGTTCCTTTCATTTTCCAATATGTGACAGGAACCATGTGTGATAATCATTAGTTTCCCATCTGTTTTGTTTCCTGGTTTATTTGTATTCATGCAACATTTAAAAATTCAGAAATATTTGCAGTGTTTCTTGTGTTACATAGATAGGTCTTAGTTAATCTTTCATTCTTTTTCATTAACTTGGTTATCCTATTAGGATGAATATTTATTACAATTAACATAGAAAAAGCAAGAGTCTGTTTGAAGTATCTCTCTTTGGTTAATTTTGTCAATTTGTATCAGTTTACATTTTTTATTTAATTATTGATATATTTTTAATGGTAAACATCAGTACAAAAGCTGGCATAAAATAAATTATTACAAATCAACAAGTATTTACAATTTGAGAAAGAACAATTAAGTAATAATATATAAACAAAAAGACATAAAACAGAAGTGAATAGTTAAAAATGAAAAGTTCTGTGATATATCAGAGAAATCAATTTGTAAGCAAATTCTCCTGAAGTGACTGGCATTGTTTGATTTCTGTTTAAGAAAAATACAGTTATTTGTTTTCACATGCTGAAGATACAATTTTCATCAACATGAGCAAACATTTCAACAAGCTAGTAATATTGGGTTCAAACTAACACATTAGAAGCCACTAGAATGTTTCAGACTAAATAGATTTTGTTGTTGATTTGACAAGATTCAGAAACCAACACAAGGAAATGTCTGTTGTGCCTGTGAAATTTATAGGAAGTGGATATTCTTTTTTAGGTGTCAGGTGGTGGATAAATTTCTTCTCCAGTCCGTACTTATGGCCATCTTGATTTTAAACCCTCGAGTAAAACATTAAATCTTTTAAAGCAATTGTTCTCTATCTTTGACGTGGTTTATTTTAGTATGTAACTAATGTGCATATCAATATTTTCAATATTGTTGTGGGTGATTCATAGAACATCACAAATGTTGTACTCCATCATTTAAATATTACTAAATGATACAACATGAACAAAGTGTTTAGATACATTACAATTAGACATCTCCCATAATTATATATCTAAAATAAATGTGTTTAGTTGTTTGGGGTTCAATACACTCTTGTAGAACAAAAGTTAAGATAATTTGATTCCATGTCTTAGAGGAAAACTTTAAAATACTTGAAAAATAAATCAATAACGTTTTGTTAAGGTGACTTTCAAAATACTCTTCACCAAAATGTAGAGTTCTATAGCAGTTCCTCACGAGTTAATCAAAGTTAAAGACTCTCCTTATAAGACAAATCCAGTGATACCAGATAAACCGATCTCTGGCTAAAAATTCGATAACACTCTGTCCCAAACAAGAACAATTATTATTCTGTGAAAAAAGTAAAGAAAAGCATTTCAGATTATTGTAATGGTGACTCCTCCATAAATTTTACATTCACCATAGGCTAGGAGTAAGGACAGAGCTCTTCAACCTTTAAGAAAGTTTTAAAATTTTGAAATCTGGCAAGTCCTCCAGTTGTTTGAATTCCGGAGAAGGTGAATTAAAATTTTGAAATGGGTTTGAACCATTTTGCCTTAAAAATGTTCAATATCACTCATTTAAATGCCTCTGGGATAGAAAGAATCACTTTAAAAAATATGAGATTCTTCATAGTAAATGCAACACTTAAATGTAAACCACATATTCCCTCAGACTATATTGTAAAGTGGTGGCCATTATTTGTAATATATATATCAAAGTTATATATATTCAAAGAATACATCACAGTTATTTAAAAATGTTAAACTTTTTCTTTATTTAGCTTGAATATTCAGGAACTAGGCATCGAACCAGTGGCGTTGGCTTTGGGGACAAGAATCTGATTGAAGGGTATACCACGCTGGGTAGTATGGAGTTATTAGAATGAATTTAAATTTGTACCAATCAAATAGGCCTATCTCAAGATTAACCATTTAAATGTTGCGTTTCAGATGTTTCATTTGTGTAATACACATATTTTATTTATTTTTAGGGCATTTAGGGGATGGGGGGACTATATCCTCCCCCTCCCCTGTAGTTATGCCACTGCCTCTAATAACTAACAATTTATTATGTTAATATTTGAGTTGATCTATACTTGGTAACCAAATAACATCCAGCCTTACTTCAAACACATAGGCAATCTGTTTTGAACCCAGTATCTGGTGACCACCAAGCAATCAATTTGACCCTTGGCCAACACTTTGATGCAACAATTTACACTTTTTGCTGGCGATAGCCCTATTTTTGTTTTGAAACACTGTGATAATTATGTAATTTAATTCCTGGCCTGCTTATTAGACTGCATGGTTACATAAAGTTATTTTTGGTAATCTTAATGTAGATTTCATAAAGTAAACATTCCAAGTATAATGTAGCGTATACAAATGATAAAAACAAGTCAACGTGAAATAGGAGTACTTTCATAATACTATTTTTTTTTCCCCAAATTTATTTTTGGAAATCCCCTGTTTTATTATCCACCAAAAATATCTTTTAGTTAGGCATATTTTCAAAGAAAATGTTATCGATTGCGATTGATAATTTGATTTAATTATTATATTTCACGCATGCTGCCTTTACATTTCATGACCACTTGAGTATGAATTCACCCATAGTTAAAATCTGAAAATATGCTATTAAAAAGGTTATATCTGAGTTTTGTATGATCTTCAGTGGTAACCTACCATTTGCTTGAATTCATGTGTGGGGGAGGTGGCATTATGATATTGGGGTGAAATTGAAATTTTCAGAACTATGGAATGTGGAATATAGTTTGGAAGTTCGTAATGCATGCATTAATCCTCAATTATTAGTTTTTTGCAGCTCAACCGGTGTCTATCAATGGTTAAAACATGGGGTTGACTGGAAGTGGTTGACAAAATTGTATGTCTCGGTTTATATGAGAACATTACATGTTTAATTTAATCATTTAAATCTTTCTTAGTTGAATGTTCAAAAACGGCCCACCATACAGAGGTGACGGTTGGAAGTGGAAGAAGGTGAAGGAAATCTAAAATTTTAAAATAAAGATACTGGGATGTTTGTTGGTTAGGCTTGATGAGCACGTTAATTTACCCTGATAAGATTTTTCGGAGCATAAATCGTTCAAAAAATAGAACATTTAACATTTAACCCTTTGAAGGCCAAGCCATAAATTCATTTGTACTTCTAAACACCCCAGCCATTATATCCAGATTACTTGCCAAAAAGGCCAGCCTCAAAATGGCACTTTTTTGACACACTTCCTACAAACAAACACGGGTGTAATTCATCTGATAAATAGTTAGTATCTTAGTGATGTTTGTTTTGTTTTATTTAGTAGTATATATAAAAGCATCAAAATATATTTTTGTAACAATTAAACTTTTTTATTATTTTTTTTTTGTTTCAAAGTATTAGGATTTTTTTTAAAATTTTTTATGTTTGATTGGTAACAACTAGGATAAAAAAAATTATTTCAAGGAAACCATTATTATTATAAGAAAGTATACATATTTTCAAAACAAATATAAAAAAAATCGTATGAAAATTATCTTAAGAAATAAAGTTTTTGGGAAATATTTTTCTAGAAAACTACAACAACACAGCACACCAATGCGAATCAACATGAAGTTTGGTATAACAAGTGTTTACCTTGTAACTCCTTGTTTGTCCATAGGCCATGTGTATTACTGTACAATGGTCACCTTATAGTTTTCTCTTGTTAACACAATTGTCCTCAAACACTTTATACATGAACATTTAAAAATGTATAGTAATAATAATTATAGTTAACAAATCTATATACACTATTTTACACGGTCTTTTGTGCTTCTTTATGCACATTATTGTGTTTATAGAAAACACTCTGCATGTACTCCTTTGGTACATTTTAAACAATGCAGTCTTGTTTTCCTTCTTTGATTTTTTTGTACTGCAGACACAGCAATTCTTTTCTTTCTTTTCAGGAATCTTATCCATTCCAAACCGACTAAGGGGCATTTTGGCCATCACCTCCTCCTAAATTAGCTGGAATGTTCTTAGCAATTAGCCATCTTTCTACTGAACAAAAAAAAAGTGAAAAACATTTTATAATAATTTGAAAGGATATATTTTTACGTTTTGTTTGATATTATATCACAAACTAAAAAAATAAAGAGGTAAGGGAATAATTTAATCAAATGAAGGGTGCCGATTTCTCGGCGCCGATGCCATTTTCGAACTGATTTTTCTATGCGGATATATCGGCTCACGGCCGTTTCGGAAAATAAAAAAAAATTCGAGAGCCACTATATCGGCCCGTGGCTGTCAAAGGGTTAAGAAATTTAATTTCCATAGTAATTCATAACAATTATTGTAAGCAGACAAAACATAGTAAAGGGCGAGTTAGCAACAAATTGTGATCAATACCAGACTGCAAGGCACTGGCAAAAGAATTATTTTAACAAATTTTTTTGTTTACGTTGCTATTTCTCTATTCTAACAAGGACAAAGCATATATAACATTGGTAGTGTTATTATGATAGAGCATTAGCTTGTGATAGAGCCACCAATGGTCAACTGTCACTCCCACTCTAGCTCTATTAACAGCACTGACCGATGTCTTTATCCTATTGAACCAGTTACTCTGATACTCTGCTCACCGCCCCCCACCTCCATCTGTCCCACACGTCTCCCGCTCATTGGACTCGATTGGTTCTTTTGTAAATAGGACGTTGTAGTTACGTAGCCTACGCTGCAGTCCGCGGGCGTCTTGAAAGAGGAACGCTTGGTGTATGCAATTTTTGTCAGAGCTGGAAGATTTTACAGTCTTTAATGAAATGGTACCTTTAGCTTCCTTACTATTTCATAAAATTTACTTCAATTCTTTTCATCTTTTAATGTATCCCTTTAGTGCCAAGATTTTTGTGCACTAGACATTATAAAGGCGTTTCCCACAATCTGCATGTGCCTTTGGCAATATAAGGATTCATTTTCTTCAGCACTTTAAGGGTTAATTTTTTTCGTATACAGCTCACAAACTTTAATGGTGAATTCAATGAAGTGCAGCATTTAAAACTATGAGTTAAATAAAACAATTAAAGAGAAACCTAGCAGGTGTTGTATTATTAATATTATTTTTATTGAAACATGCTAAAGTTTATTACCACTTATTTTTTTCCGTGGAAATTTGCGAAAGATTGCATGAAAACAGAGGCATTATAGTATAGTACAGTAAAAGAAAACGAAGAGAGGGCGAGAAAGAATTAAAGGGAGTAGTAGGTTATCAATCAAAAATATGGAAAAGAAGCAAAATTTATTCTATAGAATTGTTACTAAACTCATATAAGACAGACATACAAAATAAACCTCTCTCAAAGATTGAAATAATGTAAGCTGGGAGTGAACAATGCTTTTCATTAAAATATTTCTATGAAAATTGATAAAAGACCTATAATATTAGAGTCATGTATTTGTTAATTTTAGGATTTGTTGCAAGAATGGCTATTATTCACAGATTAATGTAACTTTTATCAAAATGATTAAACACGATTACGGTTATTGAAAACACCATTACTCGTGCTGGAAGGAAATAAAGAATAATGGAAAGATCAATGATTTGTGCTGAAAAGTAAATTTATGAATGTTTTTTTATCGCTTTCCAATAATATATCACAAAGGGGAAGCTGTTATTTGAAAATATTTGAGTTAGAGTGCTGTCCGTTGAGGTTGTCTTTGTAAGAGTTTGTATGCAACAAAAAATATACACTAATTACCAATAAATATTCCCAAAAATGTCTTTTATTGCCTGTTTACAAACTGAATAGAAATAACAGGTTGACAAAATTTGTTCACCCAACATGCTTTAGTATTGTTTTAACTTTAGTATTTCTCCAGCGTTGTCAGTGGAATTAGTATTCACAATAAAGAAAAACTTGTAGGTGTACTTTGACAGCCTTAAAATAATAATTTGGCAGCGTAAAAAATGATTCAGCAAAATGTAAAGTTATGATATGACTTTGCGTGATAACTCTTAAGAGTTTACATATCTCCAAGATGTTTAAAGACCGATTGGATATGCTGTAAGAAGTTGAAGTAGGTCAGGACTAAATACCTATTAAAAGTCTGAGTAAGACTACATGTTGGCGCCGCATATGGTTTTATTGCATGACGAATATTGATGGACCGTGCCGATTAGCACGTACAGTGAACGCGACTAATCTCAAAGTAGGAGTCATTTGAAAGAATCAAATGACCTCTAAAAAAACTGATTCAATTGTAGTCCAGTTTATAGCTTGCGATAATGCACTGTACAGTATGACTAAGATTCTGCGTCAGCACAGAGTTATCACCACGTTTTCATAATAACCATACAAGACCAATTTCTTACTAAAATGGTGACTAACTGCCTGAGAGAGTAGGTATAGTTCCAAAATTTGAACAGTGGTCACAAATAAGTTAGGAGTTAAGATATGATATAAAATGAAATGAATACTACTATCTTTACTTATAGAGGCGGAGTTAGGACTAAAAAGTCCTCTCTTCCACTTAACCTATAAACAAAAATAAGGAAAATAAAATAAAATCATTCCTATTATAATATCTTAACTGGCACGTAAATCTAAATTACGTTTAATAATGAATTACGATACAACATTAAAATTTACATTTTAAAATTAAAAATTGAGTATATTGATTGAACTTCAACAAAACTATCTTTAATGCATTAATCAGCTAATAGAATTATGACATCCTAATTATGAGTGGTTATTACAAGATGGCTAGATCATATAAAGGCACAGGGCGGGTCCTATATAGTTTAAGGTAACTTCTTTGAAGGTAACAAATGTTCATATCTCTATCTTAGCCAATTTTCTTTTGGGCTTGAGGTACCACAAGATACCTCAATTCAATTACCTCAATTTAGGTATTGGTTTTATACCTAAATTCTTTGTAGAACTTCAAAGAGAATATTTTAATTTTTTTGTCTCCAGAAAAGGTACATGCATATGGGAATGGATTTAAATTGTTTTTATTCATGAATTTAATTACATAAAACAGTGGGTTGAAACATCATAAAGATATTACCTTATTAAAAAATCGAATTAACTAAAATGGATGTCATAAGTCCCCCCCACCCCCCCCCCCCCCCACCCCCCCCCCCCCCCACCCCCCCCCCCCCCCACCCCCCCCCCCCCCCACCCCCCCCCCCCCCCACCCCCCCCCCCAAATGATCAATGCACTACGTGTCGTACTTAACCTAATATTTGCTAAACTTGTACAGTTAAAAGTACATTTTTTCTGATATGTTTTAGTATCTGATTAACCTCTGTGCTCATCTGTGAGTATAGGCTATATACAGTTCCAAAATAAGTATTGTTTCTTTTTAGCTTATTTCTCTACGCTTTTAAGACTATAAACGTATATAAATGTAAAATGGTAGACGACTTATATTAGTTAAACATATGATTGTGCGAAGGATTGTATTGTCACTATACTGCCCAACTAAGGAAAAAGGCAGTAACTGCAAAATTTTCAATTTTGAGTTATATATTGATTTCCATGTTTTTGGGGTCGAGGAATTTAATGGTGCCAATCAAAAAAAAATTCTATCTCAAGCGGTTTTTGAGATATTTAATGTTTCAACTAGCAGTAACTACACAGTTTTTAGCAGGAAAACTAAGTAAAAAGGCAGTAACTGCTCAATACTAAGCAAAAGAGCAGTAAAGTGCCATGCAGATACTGCTCTCTTTGCTTAGTACAGAGTAGATACTGCCATTTTGCTTTAGCATCTGGTACTGATCACTTACACTTACTACTGCTTTTTGAAATAGTCAGCTGAGCAGATTGGCTGTTGTTTTTATAGTGAAAAGTAAGGTTAGAATGTTTTCCACCTCTTTCAGGTGATATAAAAATAACTATCCATGTTGTTTAAATGTGAAACATGTGGAAAAGGTTTTTCACAAAGAACTGAGTTTATTGTGCATAATACAAGTTGTGAAATAACAGATAAACAGTTTCCTGAAAGCTTGACAGATGATACAACAAAGCTTGAACCCAAATCTACTAGCCCTACACATTTGCCAATTGAACCAAATGTAAGTACACTAATCTCTCATTATTAAAATAACATTGAAAACTTTGTTCAAACTGAATTAACAATTTTCAATCTACATAAATTAACATTTTTTGTTTGTGTTTAAGTCTAACACGACTCTTAATAATGTATATGTTAAAATACAGTACGATAATTGCACATCAAAAATACATTTTTAGTGTTGTTATTTATTCCCTGTTTGTTTTAGGAACGTTCAGTTGGGAAATCAATCCTTGATGGACTGGAATATCTTGAATGATGCTTACTTCTTTGTTGGTGACATCAACAATGAAGCCGTGGAAGATATTGTATCAACACCATGCCAGACGGAAATAGGCACATTGAATCTAAATGAAGGAAATATTGTTGCCAGAGGAAATCCAAGTGATAAAGTCCAAAGCAGCAGCTTTAATGTAAGACAGCAGGTAAAATTTCAACTTTAAAATGGTATAACTGATAACTTTTTCACCTTCTATGTATGGTTATTTTGCCAGCTTTAAGATCTATAAAATATTATTATTAGGCCTATCAAGAAATTCTTATTTCCAGACTAAGATAGCTGAGTATAATAAAACCAGAGTTGGACTTAATATTAGTTTGCTAACAATTACCTCAGAAGAAATATTTTTTGAACCTTTTAGGTTAGGCTACCGTAAAATTATACTAATCATGTTTTATGTCAATTACTCAGTGTTACAGATAATGCACATGTGACAACAACATTTCTTATCGTGCTAAACCTGGTTTCAGTATTAACTAACATTAGGAGCAGCCTGAATTTTCAGGCTATATTCTTTAAGAATTATTTTTTTCTACATAAATTAATTTTATGCTTCTAAATAGCTTAAACAACAACACCGTTATGACATTGTGCTATAAATATTTTAGAAAATGAGATAGGCTTCATTTTCATTTTACTACACAATTTTGTGTAAAATTAATTTCTAAAATTTTGTTTCTACTAGGATTTTGAGCCAAATGTATATACTGCCAATGAAAATGTTGATGAACTGCTACTCAATGAGGCCTCTTCAGTCAACATCAACCAATGTACATGGACACCAAATGATTTTCAAGACATCCAGATTGAATACATGGGCAAATGATACAAATGTTTTGCTTCGATGAATGTGAATTTCAAGAAATTGAATACACCGATCTGGTGGAAACCACCTTTAATGCAAAACAGCAGGTGAGTTATTACTCTGTAAGTACACAATTACATTATCCTCCCTTTTGGGTGTTTTGCACATTCACTTAAAAATATAAAAATTGCATGTGTACCATAAACTTTCATGTATTAATAGTCTTGTTCAGGAGGATTTGTAGATAATTATGTTGCATACAAATTTTAATATTACATAAAACATAAAGTTTTACTAGTCTACCTTGTTTTCATATCAAACTTTGTAAAAATTATATGCTACATCAAAAATAATCGTAATTCTCAACGTTCAGCAATAAATTGCTTGTTGTTAAAAATTATTGTGATTTTGTATTTTTATAGGATCTGGGACCAAAGTCCAAGTTCAAATAATGAGGAATTGGGTGCGTAAATCTTTCTCAGATTGAAGCTTATACAGATGAAAGCAGCATATTAACAACCAAAGACCCTGTTAAAAACCAAAAATCTACAAGACTTGTGAGTAAAGTAAACCGGTAAAAAACGATTGTTTAATGATATTTCAAATACTACAAGTACACCTGCCATTGAAAGCACTAGTTCTGTTAGTTCAGAACCAAATAAAAAATGTTGAGGAGGAAACATTTGAAATCCGCTCTAAAATAATGAAAATTCCCCAGATATACCTGTGCCAATAAAACGAAGAAAAAAAATCCAGTACCTGTCATAGAAAGAGCTGAGATAAAACGGAAAAACCTAAAACTTAAACACCCTTGTTTTAACTCCATGTAATATCTCGTGTAATAGAAGTTGCTCTACATTTTCACAAAAACGTAGGGAGGAAATAAATAATTTATTCTGGGAACCTTGATCATAAAGAAAAGCGATCATTTATTTTTTGGTAGTTATTTCCAAAGTTGATGTCAAAAGACGAACAACTAACAATGAAAAGAGAAATTGCACTATAAAGTATACCTTTGAAAGATGACAATGGTGTAGATATTGAAGTTTTGTAAGGTATTTTTTTTAACAACTCTTGGATATAACAAGAAAAATGATAAAATGCTAACTACCATATTGAGTCAAAGTCCAAGGGGAGCGATCAGCCCACCTCTGGACAAACGTGGAAAAGCTCCAGCTAAAAATAAAGGACCTTTAGCATTAATCCAAAGTCACATTGAATCTTTCAATCCTGAGATATCACACTATAGAAGAGAACATGCCCCTAACACCCGTTATCTACCTAGTGATTTATCTGTATCATTTATGCATGAACAGTTTCCTTGAGAGTTTTTCTGAATACCGAGGCAAAGTAATCTTATGAGTTGTATAGAAAAACCGTTTAAAGAAATGAAACATTTCCTTTGCTCAGTTGGGGCATGAGGAATGTGAAAAAGTGTGAAAAGTTCAACTTACATCCCCATACTAAAGACAATTTGAATGCCGATTGTAATGATTGTATGTCTTGGCAATCCCACCATGATAAAGTTCATATGGCAAGGGAACTTTAACCAGTCTTTTAGTAAAAAAAGACCAACCAGAGGGCACAATTTGTGTCACAACAGATCTCCAAAAAGTCATAATGCTCCCGCGTATTGACACATTCAAAAAAGTATTATTTTTGAAAAGACTTGTCGTGTATAATGAAACGTTTGCTCCAGTAGGAGCCAATTCTAAACTGACGCCTTTTCTCTGTCTATGGCACGAAGCAATACGAATGAGAAATAAAGAAGAACTTGTTAGTACATTCTACTGTTTTTTTAAGAAAAATAGAGACAAGCAAAATAATTAATATTTGGCTGGATAATTGCAGCGGACAGAATAAGAACTGGTGTTTGTACTCCTTCCTAGTAATGATCATAAACTCGGATGAAATAGCAGCAAGTGAAATCAATTTATTTTACTTTGAAGCTGGTCACAGTTTCATGGCTGCTGATTCGGTACAATCACCAGATTGAACTGTCCCTCAAACGCCAGGGAAAGACCTATGACTTTCAAGATTTTGTAAGAGCATGTACTTCAGCGTGCAAAGGGAAAATTGAAGTCCACGAAATGCAGATTGGGAGATTTTTATATATGTGGCAAGAACTTAACATCAAAGTCCAAACTCAAAACACAAACACCCGGTAGAGTCAAGTTAGCAGATGTGTCACATGTCAAGGCTGAAAGAGGGAAATTTGTATTGAAAATACAAGACTTCACATCAACCAAACGAACCATACAAAGACATGGACTTTTTGCAAAAAAACTGCATGAAGAAAAAGGGAATTAAACTACCAGAACCCCTAACAGTACCACATGGATTTGAAGCCACAAAAAAACACAAACTTCTGATGGATCTCGGTGGAATCATGCCAAGCAATAGACAAGTTTTTTGGCAAAACTTGCCTGAAAAATAAATTTATTTTTTTGTAAGTCGATTGATTTCTGGATGGACAAAATCAGATTTATGGGAACAACTTTGTTTCCAATTCTTTACTATTTACCTATGTAAAATATTTCAATTAATCTATTTTAAAAGTTATTAAATATTGTACACTATTGAATTAATAAACAATTTAAATTGTTATAAGTGTTTGTATTTTTAACAAATCCTCAAAGTATTAAATTATTAAGAAGTTCAATTAAAAAAGGCATGTAGGTTGGGTACCGTACAACTAACACGAATAATGATTTTACCCACTTAACTGCCCCAATACAACATATTTCAAACACGTATTAACTAAGCAATAAAGTAGTAAGTACATACTGCTTAAATTTACTGTTAGTTCTAAAAACAATTATTGCTAAGCAAAAGAGCAGTAAGTACTTACTGCCAAGTGAATCTTATGGTATTAGGTTAAATTACTAAGCAAAAAGGCAGTAACTGCTTTTTTTGAAAAAAAAAAGCATTTATTCAAAATTTTATTGTTTTAAATGAATTCTGGGTACCTATTTACCTTAATAACACATAGATTTAAAAAGATACATTTTAAAGTATTTTACGGACACAGTAAAGACTTTAAATCCTGTTTTCTCAAAAGTTGGATTTTGTAGATACTGCGTTTTTCCTTAGCAGGGCAGTATAACGTTTGCAAAGTACAGTTGATTACAAAAACACATATATTATCTACTGGTTAAGCCGAAAAAATGGAATTTTTCAATGCCGGTGGAATAGCCCAGAGAGATTTTCGAAATGGAATGGCCTTTATGTTAACCAAGGACACTAAGAATGTTCATATAAAATTTCCATACAATCGGTCCCATTAGCTTTTACATGACTGAGTAACACACACACACAGACACATTTTTATATAATAGTTTATATGTATAATTATAAAACTGTTATAAATGTAATTCAATAAATTATTGTGGAATTGAAGTGATAACATTTTATCTAATGAAGTAAAAAGATTTGTTTTCATATAATGTCGTTCAATTCAAAATAGTAGACTTGTATTCAATACGATGATTGGTTTTATTAAAATATTCTATTATAGTGAAATTATTTGTAATGCATTTTTTTCTTACAACAGTAGTAAATTGAATACAACTTTTTTATAATATACTGCTTTTAAAGTCTCCGTTTTCCTTCTACACAATAAATAACAATAATACATATCAAACATACTTACATACTGTATTATTTCTAAACTTTAGATGTATTGATTAGAGTTCATTTGAATATCTCTTTTTAATTGTTTTCTGTAGACCTACTGAACTACTAGAGAAACGTTAACTGTTTTATATGCTTGCTTAAAAAAGGAGTTTCATGTTAATAAAATAACAAAATATAATAATGAGTTGTAAATATAACTCTATTTAGTATAAAGTTTTGCCAAAATAATAATATCCTTCGGATCCGTTATTTAATTTGGAGAAAAATATTGTACACTGTATTTAACTTTCCACAGCATTATCCAAAAATTTTATTTTAGTTTCTATTTCATTATACTGACTTTCTTTATTTAGATACAAAAACTATTATGATCCTATAATATTAACCACCCATTATAATAACGCTATATTAGTAATGAAATACCAGTTTACTGCAATCCTAACTCCAAAATGCTATTTCATTTTAATAATATTCATTAGTTAATTATATGTCTTATTCATGGTAATAAAAATATTTTCCGCTGGTAATTAATAAAGACCTATGCTTAATAATAATAAAAGTCATATCGAAACATATCATATTCAATTTTCATAAAAGTTACAACTTGAATTAAATGAACAAAATATTCGTCTTTTTAAATACCTATATTAATATAACACCGTCAACCGGGGTCACTTTGGCCCAAATTTTAAGTTTTTCGCTGAATTTTGTTCCATAGATATGTAACTGTTTTAAAAAAACCATCAAACCAGTATTAGTTTCACTTTGTACATGAACTACTGAACATTTTAACATAATAAACAATAGTGCTAACCTCAAATATGTATTTTTTTTATTATTTAAAGTGGGCTAAAGCTGACACTGACTTGGGGTCACTTAAGCCCAAATGTTAAATACCATATAAAAACCATGTCTTTTATGACTTGGGCCAATCCTACACATATTTTACTTTCAATATAGTTTATACTGTATATAAAATGGGGGTTTAGGATGGTAAATAATTATTGGCACAATTAAAAAGAAGTAATTTTAATAAGTAAACTAACGTAGGCCTAGAGACTTTTTCACAAAGTAAAAAATTAATTAGGGGCCTAAGTTAAATAATAATGTAGGGCCTATTGAGAAAACTTAAATGAAAACTTGTAGTTCAGGAACCAAAAATTGGTTCCTTTTTAGCACTTTTGGTGGGTTGATTTTGCAGAGAATGTCGTCCCATTGATATTCATGACAATCGACCCGCTCCGGCCACCTCCAGCACTTCAAGCCTTGCTTGCAATGCACTCAACAGTTACATTCTCTTTTGACAAACTGGTTATTTTTCCTGCGTATTTTTGAGCATTATACAGAACAATCACAAAATTGTCAATCTCACAGTCGTCAAAGGTTACCGGTACGTGTGCTTTTTTTGAAACTTGCGCGTGGTTCAACCCGAGTACTTGTAGGCCTACTTTTAGTACCGGTAGTCATTGGAGAACCACTGTCTATGCCTAATTCACAATCAGAGAATGTCTCAGATTCTCCCTCTGACTCCAACGGTATCTCTGGTTCATCTTCGGAGGAGGAACTTGGAAGTACGACTCTTCCGCCTCTTCTTTTTTGGGATTGATTTTTGCTTTCCAACAGGAGAAATTTCTTCACTTTCAGCAGTCAAGACGTCTTGAACAGAAATGCTCTTTCCAGCAGGAACTTCTACCTTTTTCCGCTTTTTCCTTGCCGAATTGGAAGTGTTAACATAATCACTTCGGTTTTTCTCTAGTTGCTCCAAAAACGCCTCTCCAACATAGCCAACATCATCCTCGGTTAATTTCTTAGGGAGGCGATCGAGTAGCATCTGTTTTTTTAGTGGAAAAATACCACATTTAGCAAAACCAGAGATAAGATTTACAGCCTGATTTTCCTTTAGGCCATTCATAAGCTCATTTAAGCAATCCTGGGAAAATGTCTTTAGGGACAGTCTGAAACTTGGCACTTGATTTAGACTCTTTCCACTTACGTAGTATGGATCGCCAAACTCTTTTCATCGGCGAAAAGAAGGCCACATCTAAAGGCTGTGTCAAGTGGGTTGTATTAGGCGGTAAGCAAACAAAACCTAATATTATGGCTTTCGCACAGTTCCAAAACTCTAATGCTAATGTGGGAAGAGAGATTATCACCAATAATTACTTTAGGCCCAGCTAGGTTTTTGACAGCTGGAAGAAATAGCGATTCAAACCAATCTTCAAATGTGTTGCAGTCAAACCAAACCGCTCTTTGTCCGGTTGTAACGGCAGTTTTCTGGACCATTTTCGGTCCAAGTAGACCACAAATGTTCAGCTTTGAATACAACATATGGGGGTAAACATTTGCCTTCGGCATTGCCGCAAAACATTACTGAGGTAGAGCTTTTGGAAAAATTGCAAATATTCTCAACATACTTTGTGCCCCGTTTGCAAATGACCCGTTTACTTCCGGGATTGTCCGTCAAATTTGTTTCGTCATAATTAAAAATATGACTCGGCGGCACTTTATCAAGTTCTTTAGCCAAATTTTCCATGTAAACAATCAATAACTTCTGCGTTAACCTGAGTTCTAACCTTTTTAATATTTTTTGCTAATTCTGGTTGACAGAAGAGGGTGCCGATTCAAAAATCCCTTAGCGCAGTCATAGCCTGGCAAGTTATCTTTAAACTTTCCAATTTTAGTTCCTTTTTTATCAAGGTAGGCTTTAACAGTAAAACGAAAGTCAAGTTCACTTACGGGAAATCCAAAGTCATTTAACCGCACAAGATGTTCTTTCAAAAACTTTCTCCTCTTCTGCTGTGAAAGTGCGTTGTACCTCCTTTTGGTTTTGAGTGTTTACCAGCTAGTTTGTTTTTAATTGTTGATCGAGGAATACCATACGTCTCTTCAGCAGCACGCTGGTAATCTCCTTGGAACGAATTGCTCTTAAACATTCTTCCAACGTCTCTGAAGAATAGTTCGCATAAGGCCTAGACCCGAGAGTCCTTTTGTATTTTCTAGGCATGTTTGTCAGGGCCTAAAACAATAAAAATGGTACCTATGCATTAGATTGATTTGTTTAAGTTAATAAAAGTGTTTTCGAACCTAAATACATTGGAAAAAGGAACATTTAGATGACAACAACTTAAAAAACACTATTTTCTAACCTAGAAAGATGTGGGCTAAAGACACCCCAAAAGTTGGGCTAAAGTCACCCCAACACATATTTTTGCTAATAAAAAAATAAATCATAAGGAAAACGTTTAAATCACATAAACATGATGTTTAGCAGATATAGAAAGAATAATTTTTGACACTTACCTATAGCCAAGCTATAAATTCACAACTGTGACGATCAGAAGTTGGACAAACATAACCTTTCACCAAAATTGCAGACAGCTGTGTTGCCAACATTGACAACTGTCAGGCCCATAGAGTATATAAGGATAGTAGCATAGAACTAGAAAGAGCATAGAGTAAGCAGCAAAATGAGCACCATAAACATCGAATTTGGTGGGAAATGAAAACGAACAGCGTAAGATTGAAAGTTTTTTTTTTCTGTTTGGGCCAAAGTCGCCCCTAAGGGCTAAAGCCACCCTGGTTGACCGGTATATTTAAACGTTCAAAATATTATATCATATTTTCGTAATATAAATTAGTTGGTTTTGCAGGTTATCCCATGTCACATTAATGTTTATTCTTATACACAACAACAAGATGGAAATCTTTTCACATAATTTATCCTAAGATTGTATTTATTTTTGTATCGACTAGGTTACCCAACCTGTTTGCATGAACTTTGGTTCTGCTGGTTTCTTAAGAATACGATGATGACAATGTTTTTTTTTTTAATTTTCCTCGTCTATAGTCAAATTATTTCAATGAATGTTTTATCTTTTAAATAGTGGGCAACAAGTGTAAAACTCTCCTATTGCAATATAAGAAGTTTTTTCATGAATTTTTAACAGTTAATTTTTTATTCGAATAACATATTTGAAACAAATGGAATTAATAGTTTTATTGGACTCATTATCTTAGTTAACAATAGCTTATCGATAACTACCATTCAAATAATTTTATTCCACGTTTACGGGAACCAGATTGGACTTTACTGTATTTAATATAAGCAATATAATATTCTTGCTGTGTATTTTTGATAGCGAATTGAGTTTGTTTATAGATTAATTGGAACACCTTTACGACAGTATTGAACTTTTTAGCTTTTCAGGTGACATAGATTTTGATTTATTCAAGAACCACAGAATAAAATTATAGTTATTTAAATAGTTTAGAAAGAGCGGATCTGAAAAAATGTATAGACAAACGTACTAGATTAACTAATTAGCGTGTTTCCTACCTTGCAAGACATATATACTTCTGTAAGACATTTTAACATGGATTGTAAGAACAACTTTGATCCACATTGGCATAACTGGTCATTACAATACCGGCCTGACTATCCCTACTTCACGTGAACCTCTGACTATGAGTACGCCCTTCGTACCTTTCATTGAGTACGCTCTTCTTCCTTACTTCCGAAACCTCGCGTCGACTAAGCCCTCCTACCCCCACACAAGGTTTGCGCTGATGTCGGTGTCTGTTCTGAGAAATTTATATGTATAGCTTCCTAGTCAGTCTGTATATAAAAAAGAATATTAATAGAAATGCCAGATTAAAAATTGAAACCTTGTATATTTTCGGCGGAGATCAGATCGATACGGTCTAGAGATAAATTAAACAGCATTTTAATTTACAATTGAAAACGATTTTAATATACATCTTAGACGACACTCAGTCAATTCGGTAAAGAGTGCAAAAATGAAATGATAAATTTGATAAGCCAAAATATAATCCCAAAATATTTTGGTCTGTGAACAAACTAAGTGAGGAAATTAGCAAGCATTCTTCCTTTCCAATAAAAAAACATCTTCCAGAAGCTTCTGATATCAGCCCTGACCTAACTAACTAAAGAAATCGAAAACAGTTTTTACTTCCTTTTTTTCAGCTAAAGGGGGGGGGGGGGTGGTTTTGAATGACGTTGATCATAGTCTAGACTGTTGGTTCAGTCTTCACATTATGACTGAACTGGGCGTTAGAAACGAATTGCGGGAAAACTGTCCCCGGTGTTGATGGTGTTTCTGCTGATATCCTAAAGGTAAATGTTCGAGACCTTGTTATGTCTTTGTGTCGATTAATAAATCTAAGTATTTAATCGGGTACGTTTTCTTTTCTAGTAATTTTAAAATTGCTAAGATGTTCCCGTTACACAAATCAAATGAATAAAAAAAAAAATAATAACTTCAAACCGTTTTTCATATTCAGCGTTACATGTATGCGTTTACGATCTTCCAGAAGTAGATGTCAGTAATACTGAAATATTTAAATAATAATAATCGTTTTACTAAAAAAAGTAATTGAAAACATTTGAAATTCGGGGGGGGAGGGTTGCGGACAACCTGAACCCCCTCGGTGTCTACGTCCTTGTATTGTAAAATTGTTAAATAAGCCTAACGTTAAATGTATTGTTTTAATATTACCGCTGTTCTATGCGGAACAACCAAAAGAACTATTTTAACATATAACACATAGGTTCTAAGTTATTTGGTTACAGAAATAAATGACGTGGAACCAACACGTTCTTTAAGTGGCAATCGGATTCTTCTTAATTTGCAGTATTAAAAAGATAGACCTTACTGCAACCTTTAAATTGTAGAAAAATTAATAATAACAATCTTTATTCACAAAAATATATACTTAAAGTTTTGCACAAATAAAATAATTTTAAAAACATACTATACTAAACATTTGTGTGGCTATAAACACTCACGAACACCCATATGCACCACATCTGAATACTAAACATAAGTAGGTACTAAATAAAATAACACAAAATCGAAAATACTTGTTGGGTACATAAGATTAATCAACAAAAAATATGAAATATAATTAACATATAATAATAAACAAAACATACTGAGCACGTTTTGGATATGAAAAATAAATAACTATATCAAAGATTGTACTTACAGTTATTAAAGTTTCTAATACTATTAGGAAGGAAGGTCTCCAAGGCAAAAGCTTGTTTGGGGATACTTTCATTTACCTTAAAAAATATATCTTAATAATAATCTTTAATAATTATTTAAAATTAGTATAGTTTTAAAACAGCACATTACGTAAATAAATATAAAGTTGTAATCATCAGTAAATTTCTAACGTTTCTATAGAAACAAATAAGTTATAATATCTGAATAATTTGTTTAATATCCATGGAATCTGTATCCATGGAAAATATTCCGTCAGTTTGAGTACACCTTTCGCGTTCAAAAGACTTCTCAAGCTCGGTTTCTGGACAGGACTGTCTTTGATTACTACGTATCCAAGTAAGAAACAACTGCATCCCCCACCATAATCGTCCTACTTTTAGGTGCATCTTTTTTTCCGCTTTTTTTGCACAGACGGAGTAGAATTCGACGGTGCAGCCTAGAAGTTCACACCCACATCGGCCCTGGCCTGACGAGGGTTCAAGACCAACAGACCCCAGGTCGATCCGGAGAGTGTCATATTAGAATTGAACATAGATTAATTAATTACACATGGCCTAGGAACACAAACACATGGAGTCTAGTGGGTTCCTGTACTAGAGAGATTCTACCCGCTCGTTGGCGGAAGGTTGCTTAACGTTAGGGACGCTACTACGGGATCAGCACGTAGGGCGAAATTCGGATACAGAGGTTCGGCTGCGGCCTATGGATTTGGAAGGTCAAATTTCTGTATTAATTGTAAGCCGGGTGTCGTGACCCATCGCTATCGCCGTACTCAGTACCGAGTTTGCGACTTTGATCTGAGTGAGCTTCGCGACCAAATCCACAAGGTTTACGTCGCCTTCATGGCTCCGAATGGTGGCTCCAGGACTATTGCTGGTGGTTGGGCCATTCGGAACATAAATATGAAATTGAGCCGTTATCGTCACTACATACAGACGCACATGCGACTAGATACATACAAACACTATACTTACCAGTTGTACTCAATCTACAAAAAAATTTATATATCCTATACAACGTATACACAGTCCCCCCCCCCCCAAAGTCCCAAGAATGTGACAAAACAGCTACCAATTCCACACATGTGAGTAGTAATCTTTGCTATTTAAACATTCCAAGTGTTTAAATTTCAGCATTCTAAGTGGTTTCACTTGTGTCAAGTAGAAATGTACCAGCAAGTTACGAATATCTAATTTCTGTTTTGAATAAAACGTAAATAATTAAAAATTGTATTAGATGAATTTTATAAGGGTTAAAATAAGAATAAACTTTTATTTTATTAAAGAACACTTCAGCACTTGGAGGCGATGACTATCTCGCAGTTCTCTACAGAACGAAATTGGGTTAGTAATAAATACGTTCTTTACGTATTGTACAATTTCTATAAACTAATTGTAAAGACAATCCGCTATAAGATTTTGTGCCTAAGTTTTTAGTCTCTCACTGTTTCTTTGCAATGGAATACAGTGAAATTTTTTCTCAATATTAAACTGTTTTTACTCTTGGGTTCTAAATTCCAGACTTTCATCTTATGTTCATGAGGTAGCTGCTTTATAAAATAATTATAAAAACTTTCAATTTTATATAGGGTTGGTAAAAGTTAACCTAGGCACAAGTTTTCATTTTTTTTTAATAATAAGCTTTGAAGTTAAATTATATAATCAATATTCAAAGCAATTATATTGAATTTTATTAATTATGTTAATCATTTTCCAATCTGTATTCTTTTGTATTTAGTAAACTGTCGGAAATAATTCAGGTATTTTTCTTTGTTTCATTTTGTCTAATTAGTTTAAACTCGCTATGTTTTAATTTCCAGATGATCCCCTGAAAAATACTCAGAATGTTTAATGATTTGTTTGTATATACAATTAAGGTATTCATAAGTCGTTTAGCTGCAGTATGTCTGGACGACGGAAGAGCTCCTCTACCATGCTAACTAATGCAGTGGGTTTTAGTGTCGGAAGAACTCCTCTGCCATGCCATGCCAATCACTGCAGTGTATTTTAACGACGGAAGAACGTCACTGTCATTGCAATCACTGTCTTATAGCCACTATAAACTGGAGGTTGTCTGACCAAATTCATTTCAATATAATTGAAATTGTTCTTGTTCTTGTTCTTGATGGGTTTGGTATCAGAGTTAATCCAGACATATTTTGTTTATACTATGTTTATGCTATATCATAATGTAATTCCTAAAGTTTAATATTAAATGAGAAAAACGTATACCACATCCATGTATTGTTTGGTTTCTTTGAAATTAAGAAAATTTTAAATCATTTCTTAACAATGGAACTCAAGTTTAACAATATTCCATTGCATGAACTAACAAAATTTAGTGTATTTTATAAATTTCGTGTATTGCATATGTGTTGACAACAAATGTAATTTAAATACAAGCCTAAAATTCAGACATCAAACGACATCTATGATACTGTATGTAGTCTAACCATATCGATATGACTCTGACGTACCTTCAAAATGTTTAGCACTGCAATCGGATTTTAATTAAAGTCAGATTATAAACCACTGATTATACCGAAATTGCCTTGAAGATGTGTATAATTTAATGTTTTTGCCATTTTTCATTTTGGAATTAAACTCTACAACAAATATTTACGAAGTACTCTCTGTGAAAATTTAAAAAGTATTTGCCATTTATATGTAAGAAAACTAGTTATATACAAGTATTCGTGAAAGTTTCTGAAAATCAAGGGATATAATAAAGTCAGAGCAGCAATCAACACTGAATCAATTGACGTTAATTTTTAACCAGTCACGTACCCGCCACTTCTTGGTTGTTTTCTAAATATCCAGTTACATCCTTTTAAATATAATTAACCGTTACCGAAACGTATTTTATTCGACTAACGACTCTTATCCCTCAATGGGTAAAACAACGTCTCTGTTATCCTTCAATACTGTGTAGTATCAATAGATATAAATAAAGTCAGATCAGCCTTTTTCACCTCCTTTTTCACCACCCAGTATAATCTATGTGTGTCTATACAGTATATTGAATCAAACCCTTAGCACTATTAATAGCTATCTCATGTGTAGAAAATTTGGTTGGTCCACAGTGCTGAGTTTGTAGTTTATGTGTGTCTCATGTCGAAACGACGCAAAAGGTTCGTATTGAGCTCCTTCGTTACCAACTTGTTTTGGATCTCTTCAGACGGATTCTCTCAAGAGTCGAGTTTATGACAGCGCCAGATTTAAGGAGATGCAAGTAAGCGGAAGGTGATAAGGAATTGAACTTTTGAATCAACCCTTATACCTTATACCCACAATACATTTGGGATACCTTTGGAAACTTTAGCAATCGGATATTTTAAATATTTTTTGGACTATTAGTGAAGATGTGTATTTTTTCCAAATGTTGTGTCAACTACAACTTTTTTTGTAATTTTGGTAACCAGGTCTGATCGACCCATGGTTACAAAAGGAAGGTGAAAACCGTATGGTTACTGTTGTGGCTGGCTTTAACCTGAGATTCATTTTCTTATTGAGCATATATTAAGCATATCTCTTACTTTCAACTCTTGTTCACATACATACACCAATAATGTACATATACACTTCAACAGTGTTAAGTATGAAACTCCTCAAGAAGTATTCAGTGACCCTTAATGGAGTTTGGTTACCTAAAATATTCACATTAAAAGAATCTACTGAACAAGATATTCCAATGCGTCAAATTGTTCAAAACATGGCGTTTGAGTTTGCTTCTTAAAGGGTTTAACACTAGTTCAAAATCGTCAAAATTAAAATCAAAACTCTTTAGGATATCAATTTAAACGAAGGTTGGGAACAATGTTTTTTTAATAACGTATAATGACATGAATCCATTTACATCATTTTTCGTATTTTAATTTTATCACAATCTTTAATTTCTAGCAATACTTAATATAAATATTCACTTACAGTCACATGTATATGGAGCTTGGTGCAAATACTCTTGAGTATATTTTTTTCCAGGATTACTAGTCATACAGGTTTACTCGGTATGACTAGTAATAAACTAAAGAGTATTATTTTTTTTTGTCGGGATTACTAGTCATACAGGCTTACTCAGTATAACTAGTAGTATACTCAATATTTTTGCCGGGGCCCTGACTTACATTTGTAAATAAAAATATGAGATCGATTTCTGTTCAACAAATTTGTGTTTACATTCTTAAAAAAGTGAGAACTTAGTCATATCCTATCTGGGCGACAAAAAATAGGTTGGCCGACACAACCAATATCGTTTTCTGTTGGCGACAAAAATAGTGAACACGAACACAGTGCTCTCAAAAGTGGACCGGGCGAACAATGAGATGAGATGGTTTTTTTAACGGCTTTTAAAGACATCTCGGCTACAAAGGACCTCTGGCTGATAACACAACATATATCCTGTGTAATGTAGGTGTATCTATACCGTGTATTGAATCAACCCTAAGTTCTTTGTTTGGAGTTTGTTTTTGGCGATGGATGGATTGTTTAGGTAACAGGATTTTCCGAATATTTAACATCGTTTAGTACATACAGAGAGTCAGTATCATTACATTTAAAGATCTGCAATCCAAGGACGTAGCCAGCGAGTGACTCCAAGGGATTCGGAATCCCCCCCAATGTTCAATTGCTTTTTATTAAACGATTATTATTATTTCAATATTTAAGTATTAATGACATGTACTGCTGAAAGATCAACAAAGAAACGGGTCAAGAAACCTTTTTAAGGAATAAATAATGGGGCCTCTACTCTGTCCACTACGGGAAAATATAAGTCGTCTGGACCCCCCCCCCCCAATTGTTTTGCTGGCTACATTATTGCTGCAATCTGATCTGGTTTTATTAGTTAGTTTTGTGTTTTGTGTTTCTGTATTTAGTGCATGTTTTCTAATTAGTGCGTATGGAGTTAATACACAACTTGGTATCGTGACATGTATGTCACTCTGATATGATTTGGTTTATTTAACCTAGATTGTAGTTATGTGTTAGATGAATCATTAAAGATATCAGATTGCAAATATAGAGACGTAATGTTACTGATTTTTTTAAATCACTGAACGATGGCAAATGTCTGCAAAAACCTGTTGTATGTCTCGATTGATCCACCGTTCTTTTAAATCGTTTTTTTTAAAACATCATATAGCATACGATTGTGCCCCGATGAGACAATTATGAATACCTCTTCACCTACATTACAGTGGATAACTGTTGCGTAACCAAACTAAGCTTCTTTGTAGACACCTAGGTCTCTGATGTAGAAACGATGCAAAGCGATCGTTTAACATCTCCGTCTTCGACTGTTCTAGATCTGAAACAGCGTTGAAGTTGTATTGTAAAATATACGACTGAAGAAATTTTTTAGGTTATTATCACATGTTAAAATCATTTATCTAAGTTTCTGCCGTTCGTCATAAGGCATCCTATGAATATACATGGGAGCCCGATCAACTTTTTTGAACAGGACCCGCCAAAGCTATCTACGGCCCTGTAATATTACAGAAAAAATGCTATAACTAAAAACTTTCCGACCACTAAATTCATTTAACCTAAGAACAGCCCTCTCACCACATGTACCGTAATGTTTTCCTTCAAAATATTTTTTTTCTGCAGAAATATTATTTTAAAGTATTTTTATACAGAAAGGGGAACTGCTTGTACGTACTGTTCTCTTAGAAGTGCTGATCTAAGTCATTAGAGGCCATTTATTAGTGCACATGAACATATCTAAAACCACGTTTTTCTTGAAATTAGAGCAGTTTAAGTTGATAAAAATATATACAAAGCTACATTACCTGAGGGAAAAGATCGGTTTAATTCTTTCCACCACATAAAAAGTGGTTTAGATAGGTATACTAGTGTTGGATTAATTATATGGATCACTCACCTTTAATTAATGGACATCCTGGTTCAAAGGCGACAGTATTAAGGTAGATAATTCATGTCATCTTGTTTGTGAACCCCCTGACTCGAGTGTACAAAACCCCCCAGGTAAATAACTGGGTGGGTTCACCTGGGATTATCTAGAGCTATCTGCTGGTCTTGGTGAAAACAGGTATGTGATTGTCATCTCGAAATGTCAAACTAAAGATGCATTATTCGTTGACGTTTTGCATAACACTGATGGGATGATAATTTTCAAGGTTGGCGTATTCACATATTTAGAAACTCCTACACCTTGAAACGTTATAAGATAACGATCGTTATAAGTACGTAAATTTTTTCACTGGACTTGATTTAGTCAGAACCAATCCGAAATTAATTTGTAATCATTCATTTACTAGATTCAATGTACACTAAAAGTGTGTATTTATTCGCTATTTTGAAACCGGTGTTCCGAAAATGAGTAAGAGTAAATGTTGCTTGAAATTGCTTGAAAACTTCATAAAAGGGTCAATTTTAATTATGCTGTCACGTACTTAAAATACAAATGTAATATTTTGTAAGTCCAACTATACAGTTTCGTCAAAAACGAGAAAAATACACCATAGTGATAACAAATGCAATACTTTTGTACGTGTGACGGTTTTTGTATTTAATCACTTTATACCTTTATCCAGTATTCTATTCATTAGTTAGGAAGTTAACATCGTTGGCTGAACTTTAGTGAAGCCTATCATCATCAATTATATTGTGGGGCTGGAAAAATGTAATTTCTGTGTGTGTTATTATGTTATTATCTGTCTACACCATATCTAGAAACCGGAATGATATATAACTAGAAATTGTGCATGAAGTTTACTTTCTATATGAGGAATACAGTTCGGTAATGGTTCATGTCACTCCATGAGATCTGGCTGAACATTAGCGAATATTTTTACATTGGTCTTATGGCAACGAGAAAAGCAGAACAAAACAAGTAGCCTAACTATCCCAACACTTACAACATCGTTTGTGGTGAATTGGTTTTACAGACTTTTATTATATTTAATCACTGATATTAAACCTACATATCAGTGATGTAGGCTATAATTTAATGAACATAAATCTGAATACTGCGACAAAACATGTCTACAAAGATTTCATGTGTAGACTTTAAATTTGGCATGAAACTTAATTTTTACAAGAATGAAGTCATTTGTGTATCAACTTTTTTGTTTGGTTGTTTGTCTGTCTATTTACTCACTCGCAGATTTAAAACAAAAGTATTAAAAATCTTAAAAGTGTACTTTGTTTTCTTAATAGAGTTTTCGAACCGGAGAAGAACATTAATGAATACAGTGTAAGTTACGTAACTATAAATAATGAATATTTAGTTGATTTATAAAAAGAAGAAATTAAGTCCTTTCAGTAGATGTTCCAATTTAAGTTTATTTTTGGAAATAAAAAGAAGATTTAAGAAACAAATATTAAACTTAAATGTGCGCTTATACAAATTTGTATTACAGAAAATTACAGCTTGTTAAAGATTCATATTGTTAATTTGAAATTACATTGTAATGAAGAAATTTGTCATCGTACATGGATTAAAACTTTATTTTGCAGAATACCAACTCCATGTATTCTTGTATTGGACGAAGAAAAATTTTACATAACCGATTTGTCACGTAATAGCTCTACCAGAGCATAGAGTTCATCTATTTTTAAATATTTACATATATAGGCAACTATGTTATAAGAAAAGTCTAAGTATTAAAAAAGCACACATTTAACATGGAAAACTAATTATAATTAAAATGAGACGATGAAACTGCCACGATCAAATATAAGGCTATTGATGGGTATGAAGTTCAACATTGTCCTTTGGAGACACAAATTTATCGTCATTTTACTACAGCCAGTTGTTATATGTACAGTAAAACAAAACACGACACTCATGCTAAAAATATGCAGTAGGGCTGGCTGGGGGACGCAATGGTTAATTACCTCTACATGACGTCATACACGGAACTAACCACTTTCCTCCGCTAATAAAGCACACCCTTGTATTCCTTCGCCAGGTTAGAGTTCTATACGTGGAATTTGATGTTGTACTCACCTTCAAATATAAAATGACAGCCAAGCACTAAATTAGCTAATGAAACCGATCCGATTCTCCACACCTCTGATAGCTTGAATGCTGTCGGTTATATAAAGTAGCCTATTAATCAAAAAAAAAAATTTTATAAGGACCCGAGTTTCAGATGGAACAAAAAGTCAAAGACAATCACAGTGATGGGAACAAATTGAATTGCGTATTATTTAATGATTAAGAAATCCATTTGTCTTCTATTGTAACACGGTAACAAAAGATGCGAGTTATAATTGGTTATAAAAATGTTCACAGCAGCACAAAAAAGCAATGTACGTTGGAATGGACTCAGAAATCAATGTTCACACGTCAATCCAAATTCCACAACTTGTGATGGGTTTAATTCGGAAAGCCAGCTTTTAATTACCTACTTGTAATAATATTTAAATAATTATAAATTGATTCTATAAAACTGAATAGGCGACATATAATAATTAACAAATGAGGAAAGAAAAAACATTGGATGAAATTGTTAGGAGTACAAAGTGAGAAAAAGACTAGAATAATAAACAAATGTAGTAACAAAATAATGTTAGAGTAAATGTTAAGTTTTAGACAATAAGTGCATTGAAATTGAAACAAGCTATTTAAAATGATATCGTGTAATGAATTCTAAAGAATATCCATTAACAGTTATACTGGCATTTAGTTCAAAGTGGTAGTGGGTGTTATTCATATCGTAGTACCACTAGGGCACTGATCATCATAACATTACTGAGCGCTTCATAACATAAAACATAGCACTCGGTGTTAATAATAGCTCTCAATCCAGTAAAATGTGTTTATAAACATACAAAATATCCATGGATGAAAGCTCGGGAGTACAATGGTCAGGACCTTCAGATCTAGAGCAAAAACGTACGTTGAATGCATCTCCCGCTTCCCTACCAACCACCAGAATGATGTGCCGATATTGATATCCGTTAGTCTTTCGCCTTTTGTGGTAAGGATAGGACGTTATGTGTAGTACCCTTCCATTGTGCAGTCAATAATTTTTGATACTCAACACAGCTATGAACGTCAGGTACATGAAATACGGTATGTTTTTCTTGTATCGGGTAAGTGTTTCAAAGTTTTTTTTGAATTGACAACAGAACAATTCGTACGTCAAAAAATCAAACATGTACCTGATTGAGGTTGCAATTTCTTGTGACTTCATGCTATCTCCAAACCTTTTGCAATCCAAAAACCGTGTCGTAGGATAAATCACTGAAATCTGTGATAGACACCAACCTAAAGAGATCGAGTAAGATCGATAGAAGGAGTACTAGTGAGCAAGCAATTAATCTTGTCTCTTCTCTTTATTTATTTTTCTCTTCTCTAATATTTTTTTCTTCCTTTAGTGATGTAGGATAAATCACTGTCGTATCACTTTCGACCTTCCTGGATCTTTTCAGGTAGATGTCAATCGTAGATTTCATTGATAGATCCTACGAAAAAAGCTTTCAGATTGTAGAAAGCATGGAGATGGAGTGAAGGCACAAGGCATCGCAACCTCGATCTGGTAAATGTTTGACTTTTTGACGTACGATTTTTTTGGTTGTCAATTTTCTTATCTTTGATATTTCCGACGCCAGGTATTGATTTTCGCTTCACCCAATATGTTGTATTTTAAACCTGAAGAAGAGGTCAAATACCGATCAATGAAACTTAGTGTTCTATCCTTGTGAAACATAACTATAGCAAATGTCAAATATCCTGTTTCTCTTTCACACAGAAAGTTGAAACTTATAATAATGATTGATACTTCTGCGTTGCTGAATTATTGTCACTAGTTTTAAAAAAGCACTGGTTACTTTCACCTAATCCTACTGCAAGATCGGAGACTCATCTTAATCGGTTTAATGGTGATCTGGACAAATCCGCGAGGCGGATCTTAACACTTTAGAGAGCAGAACAGAATTGTCGAAATTTATATTAATATATTTAAAAGATTTTCTTAGATCTTTTTTGTTATTCTTATATAAAGACGTACATCAAAGAAATTAGCAGAAATGAAATTGCACGTAAGAATCAAATGTAAATCCGGTGTTCCAAATTACATGATTGATTAATCCTTGTATTTGGTGTGTATTTAAAATCAGGAGTTTGTATTACCGCTGAAACCCCATACGAAGAGACTCCCAAAAAGTGACACCACAGAAAAGAAAGAACACAGAAGTCTTGCTGACACACTGTTCAACATTGCGATCTGATGGCCAGATATACGAAATAGTTGTGGAATATAGCACACTACTAGCAAATTCAGTTAGCTGGTACTAGTTCTTTCGATACTTGGATAGGTGACCGCTGAGCGATCCTGTCCTTGCAAGCAGCCCTCCTGCCCGGCCATTGGTGGTGGTTCGGAAGTCACCTTTAAGCCGTTGGTCCCAAGGTTATGTGTTATAGATGGCTTCTTGGCCCTAACTTCACCTGATAAAAAAACTACTTTACTTTTTACTTTTAATTTTACATTTGGATTGTCCTTTGAGGACGTTTAATATTTATTAGCTTTGTAACACTGACGGATATTTGTTTTATTTCGTTTTGTATTATTAATTAATGTATTAAGTTTGGGTTTAGATTGATTCTAGTTGTCTGTAGCAGATATATTTTTTGTGAGCTGGAGTGAGTGATCTATTTAACGAGCTTCCTTCTCCACTGTATTAGTAAGTTTCACGAAAGGGCAAAATAATTAATAACACTAATGTTTATGAGCATGTTGGCTACTTCCTTACGTAAGGTATTTGTATTCTACCGGTAGTTTATTATTTTCTAATAGAGAGCGTTCTATTTGTTTTATCTTGCGATCGTAAATTCAGTAAAGTCAATGAACTTCACATACATGATCTGCATGCAGTGCTGCGAGTATTCATACTAAGAAAAAAGAACGTACATTATTTTGATACAATCCATGATTCTCACCGATAGGGTATTACTATACAAAGGGAGGGAGGCCACGGTTACATTACGCCCCTTCAATTCAATCTAACTGGATCCGCCCTAGATGTCCTATTGCCCAAAATATGTGCTTAGCAAAACTGTTACGACTGAGATTTTATAGACTTGTCATGCAAAAGTCACCTCACAATAATCATGTGCCCATATGTAAATGTGCATTGTATAAAATGTAGAAGATACAACGATATATAGCTCACTCTTTATTTACACAAATACATTTTAAATATTCCTTTCAGCTCAGTTGCAGGGTGTAGGTCGATTTTATGACAGCTGAAATATTATTATTAAATTATTTTCATGGGATTTACGTGTAATCAATATCTCTAACACACTAGGAGTGGAAAATTTTTATAAACAAAACTTTTAAGAAATATTATAAACATTATACCACTCTTTTTTCTGGGTTCATAAATAATTGAGTTGTGAATTTCTTTAAAGTTTAAACGGACGTCATAATTGGGTACCAAGTTTGACAAAAAACTTAGCGCAGATATTTACTAGATCAATTTTTGTAACCAGTTTCAATTCGTTTAGTCTTTTTTAGGACAGTTATCGTTTCCACAAGCCACGTTACATAGCATAAATGTGCGATATATAGCATCCTAGTAGAGCAAGCATTTTGAACGAGAGGCCGTTATGGGCTCTGGGAAGTTAGATGTATCGGTTTCCACAGTAAATAGTATGTTATCATGGATAGGTGTTTTAGTAAAAGACTCTATATAGTTTTTAACTCATGACATGAGTTGACTGCTTCATGTGAAGTGTAAAAAACACTTTAAGAATGAAGTGTACTGAATTTTTTTTCTGAGAAGTTCTTTATAAAGTCTCGTTAATGAGAGGCTGAAAACGATCTGGATCAGGTCGAATTTAATTATTGGTAATTAAGATATCCAAGTAGATTAATCTTATCTTGTGCAAATTTGCATTTGCCATGTTCAATGATAAATTGTACTTGTTATGTGCATTAAAAACTCTTTTCAAGTTTTATCATGCTCAGTTTTGTTTTTCGCTCCAGTATTCATTATATTTTATATAATGCATGCTATAGATATTTTAATGTTAAAATCCAGAGTTCACTTTCACAATATAAAATTTGTACGCTGTGTACAGATATGAACAATTGGTTAAAATGCTCTTTATTACATTTTTGATTTTGAGAAAAGGTTAATTCTTAATAATATGCTATCGTAAAATTTCTCTTAATGCTATTTAAAACAATGTTGCGTGTATACATCTATCGTTTGTTAGGTTAAATGTATTCATTGTAAAGTGAAAAAATACATACCAATATATAGACTAATCGCTTTAACTTTTTTCTGATTAAATTTTTGTTGGTGAACCTGAAAAACCAACACAGCTGTTGCATTTTCTAAGCGGGGGAGAGAAAGATTCCGTTTAGACAGAAGAATAAGAACAATCAAGAGAAGTGAAGTGGAAGTGGATTAGTGGAAGGAAATCGAAATGTAATGATTTTTAAGCCTTGACATGATTATATAGTTGCTTCTCCTTTTTTAGTATTAACCTTGCTTAATTGGAAGAGATCCTTTGAATCTTATTAATATTTTTATAAAACTAGTTTTCTTCAACAACAAACTTCGTTCACCACGGCAACCTTCACAATTAGAAAATCGTTAAGAACTTTAGTGTTTGTGCATTGCATTTCGAAGTTATCGTATGTTAATGGAAAAAAAACTGGTTCTGCAGATAACACATGCAGCAATTCCATGTTGGAAAAGTAAGTAGCCATCCTGAAATGATTTATTAGTTTTAAAGTTAGATGTTGTTTGATATTTCTAACCTTAAATTATATCTAATAGGCTAAGGCTCTTGGATGTAGGCTGTTGGTTAGGTTAATTCATAACCCACGCATTATTGGGTTTAAAGCACTGATATTTGATAAGTTAGGTCCATTACTTTAGTGGGATACTGGTTAAAGCCTCAGAACTTAAAATTACATTGTTTAGCTTGGTAGAGTACAATAGGGTAGATAAGTGGTCTACACTTTTCATTTGGTTGTTTTTATGAAATGATTAATTTGATGTAACAATTTATTAAAAATATGACTTTATACACTTATAATAATGTTTGTTTAATATAGACAAGAAATAATGAGAAGTAACTAGTGTTTGGTAACTTCTTATGTAGGTTTACAATATGTAGACCTAGTTTACATAGATATCCTACTAACCTTTGAGCTGGCATGTAAAGAATATTCGTTTCCACAGGTCCACCTGGATTGGCAAAGACAAATATTGTCACCAAAACAGATGTATACGTATGTGTAATTTGTAAATATTAATTTTTTTTTAGAAATGACTTACATATATAGGTTATGAAAGAACATGAAATATAGTGCTAGTTTATTATTTTTAACCTTTTGCTAGCAATTGACAATTTGTCAAAAGAGAAGACACAAACACACATCCCATGCTGAAAGCGTAATATAGATGTTATGTACTGTACACAAAACAAGAGGAAAGACTGCTTCCCAGTTCTTTCAATTAGGCTATACAATGCTCTTCCGGATGGGGTCAAGGAATTAGAGTACATAAATTTAAGGGGAGAAGACTCCCGAGCATAAGGAGAATCCATTTTACTCTATCAATGAGTTTTTTTTCAATTGAATGGACTACAATTGTCAAATCCGCCACCATCTTGACAGAATTTATAAGTTTTAAAAAGTGAACAGTTTTTAAATATTGGTTGTTAGGTTAGTTTTGACACAGCTAATCCAGCAGTGCTGGTCAAAGCCAAAGAAGGTATTCAAAAAGTACGTTGTTCTGTATGGAAAGTTATATCACAATGTAATATGCGTCGGCTATATTTGTTGTACAATATAAAAATAAACAAATGTTTATTTTATAGAGTTAAATTAGTTTTTGTGGATTACTGCATTGTAACAGTGTGTTTTACTTATTAGTTTTCATAATTTTGTATTTTATGAGTATACAATAAACTTCAGAGACAACTCTAAGGCTGTAAGAGACTATAAATTTGATCTGATTATGGTAAAGTACTAATTTACAAAAAAAACATACTAGATTGAATAAAAGGTAAGGATAAATTTACACTTGAGTCTATCTATAATATGTATTAAAGATACGTGATGCTTGTATGCTATTAATAACGCTTGACTCTGAACCTTCTTATCGCTTTGTAGTATTAACAATAGCCTTCTGATACTTAGTTTTCATGTTTATAATTTTATAAGGACTGCCTGATTGTCATACAACATATGAAATATATTGACACAATAATTGCACAAAATTACCTGATATCCTAGTATCACGTATTGGCATCAAGCAGTGTGAAACTGCCCATAGATTGCATCCATAGAAAGAACTAATACTTTGACACGAATCCTAACCTGGTTCGTGAACTGGCCAATTTCACATAGGCTTAGCATCATGGGTGTAATAAGGGCATTTAAATAGAGCAGTTTAGTTGTTGGTCAGCTGTCAGATGACATCAGCATGGCACATTGTTGACTGTTGGTTATCATATGTTTTTATTCTTTTCAATATTCAAGTGTGAGTAAATGTTATAGAGAATAGTCTCTAGTGAGTGTAAATAAGAAAGGAATACTGCGAGAACTGCAAAAAGTTAAGTTCACACCTTAGTTTAAATGTTTATATCAAATTTGAATATTGTATTTCTTTACTATCCTGTTTACTTTCTTTTAGAAATATAACAAGTTTGGATGTGTTATTTTATAGAACAATTTTTATAAAATTTAAAATGTGTGTAAGTTAAAACATAATGTTATTGTAGTATATAGAGAGAAAGTGCATATAAAACTGCTTTTCTTAGCAATACAATGAATTGACACCTCCTGTACTTAACAAAGAAGATTCAATGTATTTGTATTTATGTAGTGAGAAATATGTGTTGGACGAGATGTATGCATCTAAGGGGCAACTATGTTTTTGTACCTAATTCATAAATGTCTTTTTTCAAAATAAAAATAAAAAATGTATATGTGTACAGTTTTTAATTTATGCTTTTGTAAAATAACTTTCAATCATGGTATCTATAAGTATACTTATTAAAAAAACAAATTCAAAATTATCATTAAAAAGTGAGAAATATGTATATACATATACATTATATATATATATATATATATATATATATATATATATATATATATATATATATATATATCTACTATTACACACCAAGGAGCATAATTGCCACCCTGGGATTTTTGGCAAGTCTATGAAAACATGCTGGACTCAAATGGGTTATGCGACAAGATAACTCAGAATGTAATAATAAAAACTGCTAACCATTAGTTACAATTTAGTATGTTTATTTAAAATTTATGTCAATGGAACTAAAATTCTGTAATTTTGTGAGACTTACCCTGTATTGTTACTGTTCAGGTGTCCTACAAGATTTACTCGTGCCTGGAATTCTTCTTTACTGAACAGATTCTGGCCTAACTGTGCCGTTATTACTAGTCCAACACAGAAAGGCATTAGCCTAACACGGAAAGGCAATGGCAGCAAACACAAAGAGACTTTGGAAAGTCCGTAAGTATATTACTATTGTACTGACACAACTGTTCTAAATTAATTCTCTTTCTTTGTAGTGATTTTTTTCCATAAAGATCATTTAAAAAACCAAGCAGAAATTAGGCAAGGTATGTAGTATATGATAAGATCCTGTCTTCATATGACGTTATAAATACTTGCTGATGAACACTTGTGTGCTCTTTCAGATGTAAAAGTACATTAATAACTTAATGAACATCCATGAATTATATACAATTTTTATTTCCTAGGACAATTCTAAGAATTGTGATCTTGTTGACTGATTCATTTTGTGAAAGAGCAACTTAAGTAACATTTTCACCTTTCATCAGTTTTCAGATACTAATTTCAAGCATTTCTAATAAGGCTTGCATAAAAACAACTTTAAATATTATAAAAGTACAGCTCAACAATAACAACCTACAATGCTAATAATTGGATACTTTGGTATTATTTGGAGGCCACTATTTTTTAATAGTTTTTGTTACCGAGGACCTACAAAATTGCTTCTTTTCTGTAGGTAGAAAAACAAGGTCCAATCGTCATAACGACATGCAATTTTTCATGTCGTTCATGACACAGTAGGTCAAATAAAGTCTGTTCTTTCTAATATTGTATTTTTTTAGGTCCCCCGTAAGAAAAACTGTTCCAAAAATATTGGCCTCTGGATAATACCAAAGTACCCATAAACGTAAACAAAGTGGACAACTAACTACACAGTTGCGTTGATACAACACAGCTTAAAATGACTCTTCTTTGAAGCAATTTTTATTCCTTACATGTACAGACAGTGTGTGGAGAAAGTGTCAACTATTTGTTTTAGTGGCTATAAAGTTTGCTAACGTTATCCAAGAGGTTTTGAGAAGAACTTTGGGACAGGACTGGTTGATAGTTGGTTGCTGACCAGTAAAATGAAACTAAATGAAACACTATAAATGCACAAGGCAGTCATTCATTTGAACTTTATCAGAGCATTATGTAGACCTAGGCGATTCTTTCTTGGTAATTTCTTAATCAATTATCTCAACCTTTAACAAGGGTCTCTTTGTTAAGTTTGCTATTGACCATGTATGATTTCAAAAGGTAATAGGGTTTCGAGCATTTCTCATCGTTATATGTTATAAAAAATAGAACACTACACATAACACAGCTATAGTAGGAAGGGTTGATTCAGTGTGAATGTTGATTTTAGCTCCAGTTCTCAGATGCTGCACTTAAGAGGAAGATGAACTGGAGATAATCTCAACATTCGAATAGAACACTTGATGATTGGAATCTTTTCTCTTCATCAGGTCTACAAACATTTCCGATCCTTGAAAAGTAGTGATCTACTTTATGTAACATATAGCGATGGCAAAAGTACAAGATCTTGTTATTATGTCTCTCCCTGTAATGAAAGTAGGATTAGAAAATTGGTTTAGTACCTTAAAAGCAGGGTAACATACTTATTACGTAAATTAAGTTTTATGTGTAAGTAGAGAAATGTTAAATAACATCATATTTTGCCTTTTTTCACTCACTCTTATTATATTGGAATACTTCTTTGGGGTAATAGTAGTAGAGCCCAAAGAGTTTTTCTGTGGCAAAAGCAAGCTCTAAGATTGATTAAGAATGTGAAGGGTAGGGAATCTTGTCCGCCCGATTTTTCAAAGAGTTCTCCATAATGACAGTACCATCCATGTATATATGAGTAGTCTATTTACAAACACGGCCAGGTCCATTTTAACAAAAATGGTTTCAGGAGAGAGCAAAAAACTGTTTCATAATGATTCAACATACTATTAAAGCTGGTTTTTTTTGTATGAGTTGAGATCTATGACCGAAATTAAAATTATACATGATGTATTACAACAAACAAGTGGCTTATTAGATATTTAGAAAATAAAAAATGGACGTGGCCAGGTTTGTAACGAACTTTTGGACCTGGCTTTGTTTGTAACAAATTCAGGCTCTTTTATCAAACTTATTTAACTAGGAGCATTTTGTGTTAATATTGTAACTAACATGAGTGTGTTTTAGGCGTTTAATTAAAACAAAACCCAAAATCAATAGTTCAATTGAATTTTAATATCAAAGTTAATAAAATTGTTTTTTAAGAAAATACATTACCTGACTAATACATTAAAAAAAGAATCAAAAATAAAAAAACAAAGCACTCTAATTTCTTGAGTCAATGGTTAATAGAATAGATTGACCTTAAGTAGGCCTATTAAAGTCTGCGCTGCCATCGTTCACATATTTCTATTAATTCTTCTTCAATGTTCGTTATTAACCATACATTCACATTCGTTTTGGAATTCATGGGGTTTTTCGGGAAGTCCATCATTTTTGTCAATAATGTCCTTGTACCACTGTAATGATCCTATCTCATGCCATTGATTTCCATAGTGATTTTGTAGAAGCTTTTGAACGTCCTTCAACTTTGCTTATTGGACCTTCACTCCAATCTTGAACTGAACAGGATTGATCGTTGACAGGTTCTTGCCTGGTTTGTTAACCGAGTTTGAGCAGTGTCATGTAAGTGACGTCATCTCACCTTGAACCTTGAAACATTTGGGCTTTCTGTGTTTTAGTCAGAACTAGTCTTCTTATACGAGATATTTTAAAATGGAGGTCCTTAGCATCTTTAATATACTCCTTTGTCTGTGTTTTTCCCAGTCAAAGTTTTCCCAATGTTCTCCCAGCTTTTTTCACTGTACCATGACCTGAAAATGATTCATGGTATTCTTCAACTTTGACAATCTTCTCTTTCTTGTTTAATTTCTCTTTCAATGCCACCAAAAACCCTGTCACTGGGCATAAATGAATGGCCTGTAATGGGATATAATAATTTCCATCCTATTTATATTTGCTGGGCTGGCGGTTAAACCAAAATAAACACATGGTCAAAACAATACTGTTCTTATTTTGTCCACCGCAGCCGTCAGCTACCAAACGTATGGTATGAACACTGTCAAATTCTCCTTCTGTTAGCTTACTATCAAGCTCATGGAAGACTGCTGATGCAACACCTCATTGGATGACTTGCACATTTCATTTTCAGTCCATGTGTAAATAGAAACTTTATTTTTGTCGAGAGCATTCTTGCCACAAGATGTTCCAGATACTACTGTTAAATTATAACAATAGAGTTGTCGTGAATAATAACAAATCTGATCTGGCAACTTGGGCAGAGGTAAATTTTTCTGCATATCGAAAGATATTATGTACAAACCTGGATCCCTGTTGTTTCAAAAGTGTAAAAAATGCTTTGGCTACTGTCTTATGGAGAGTCAGCTAAGTTTTTAGAGAACCTAGCTTTACTTCCTCTTTTTCTCTTTTAATTGTCTCACTTAGCTCAAGACAAGTAGAGCATACATCTGTAGAAGGTGTTTTAAAACTTAAATTAAACTTTGAAACAAAGATGCTTCTAAGCAGAGACTGAGTTACTTTTTTTCATGTTCAACAGAATTCTGGTACATCCTCTACATTTTTGCGATACTTAGATCTGAATCAAGGTACATTCGTCTTGCTGTTTTTTTTCGAGAGTAATGTGATGATTCGAGTCCATTAAATTGTTTAATAAAGCCAATAACAGATTCATTTTTTAGCTTTGTACTTGGAGTCTTTCCGGAAACCTCCTCTTGTTTCGACTGGTATATCAGACCCTTCCTTTTTAAAAACGAGTAAAAACACCTTCTACTCTGTGCTTGGTTATTCCATAGAATTCCCAAAAATGCTCTTCTGTGCAAACTTCAATTCGGTTTTCCAACTGGTTTTTTTTACAAAGTATTTATATTTAATGGTTTTTCTTACTTCTGTCCCCAGATCTAGGGCGGTAATCGGACTGGTGTTGAGACATTGCAGTATTTTAAGATGAAAGCATCCTGGCTCATCTTAGTTCTTACAGTATAAAATGCAGCAATGAAACTCCTTAATGTCTACCATTGTCAGTAGGCTGCAGTTCAGACACTTTCCTCTGTGACCACACGTTGGGTAGTTTGGCATGGCCTTTGGGCTGTACCTAAAAAATACAACAACATTTTTTAGAAATGTTTATCATAACAATTGACGGTTATGTTAACTAACATAATTTTAGGAGTAAAAATTAGGATTATACTATTTAGGTCATATTATTACTAAGATGTTTAACTGTATAACGATGAAGTCACTAACCTATAAAATAAGTTTCTTACCTTTGCAGTTTTCTGTTTGGTAACTTTCCAATTCTCTGGTTGTCCTCTGCTTTTTTTCTTGCATTTTCAGGTGAACATAAATCAACATTAACTTCCATCTCTTAATAGTCTAATGTACCATTAATTAAATTCATGAAATAAAAGATGCTTTCTGGAGTAACGGTAATCACAGTGACAGCAGAAAGAAAACACTGACTACTGTCTGAGGTCACGTGACTGGAATACAGCTCACCGATTGGCTCTTGTGACGTGGCCGTATATGTAACCAAGTGCGTTTGGACCTGGCCGACTTTGTAACTCACTCAGATTTTCAAATACATTTTTAACACATATCTATGGCCGTTTTTTGATAAGAATAGAATGTCAGAATCTGATTCCCAATGAAATATACCATAAATATCCAATACTAAACTCATGTTGTGAAAAAAAATGGACGTGGCCGTGTTTGTAACTAGGCTACTCATATATTGTTGTTTAATGAGAGTTGAAGAAAATCTAGACAAATATGAGGTGTGTCAAGACATCCATAACTATAATACAAGAGCTAAATATACAGGGTGTCAATTAAGTCTGTGAAACCTCTTTTTTAATTTTTTAAACCACAATATAAAAAAATACCAAAGTTCCACCACACGTGTTTACCTGTGATAGTAACGCATACATCTGCCCAATTACCGACTAGATAATCCCTATGGGGGGACGGTCCTACAAGGAGTCAGACAAAATTCTTAAAATAGCAGCATAGGTCAAGTTTGGTATCAAATTAAAGGTCCTCACTTAGCAGAGTACAACGCCGCAAACCGGACTTCAAAAGGTGGATTCATTCAGTAGGTATAGTTATTTGAATTTTAAAACAATTGAACAATATAAAATATTAGGTATTACAAGTAAACACCAATTTTAAAAGTACCTGGGATCAAAGTAAGTGTTCAAAATGTTCCCCTCCCATCATCTGACAATGTAGTAATACGAAGCCAGGAAATAATAATTATTACCAATAACACAACTACTGTTAGAATGTGAACAATGTCCAAGAAGCTCAAGATATTACTCGTGACTACCTTCAAAAATGCAGTGGATGGCTTTTAAAACTGCCTAGGACATTGCCAGACGATGGGTAGGGGAACATTTTGAACATTTACTTTGATCCCCAGGAACTTTAAAATTGGTGTTTACTTGTAATACCTAATATTTTATATTGTTCAATTGTTTTAAAATTCAAATAACTATACCTACTGAAATGAATCCACCTTTTGAAGTCCGGTTTGCGGCGTTTGTACTCTGCTAAGTGAGAACCTTTAATTTGATACCAAACTTGACCTATGCTGCTATTTAAGAATTTTGTCTGACTCTTTGTGGACCGTCCCCAAAGGGATTATCCGGTCGGTAATTGGGCAGATGTATGCGTTACTATCACCAGTAAGCACGTGTGAACTTTGGTATTTTTTTTATATTGTGGTTTAAAAAATTAAAAAAGAGGTTTCCAGGACTTAATTGACACCCTGTATGTTAAATTTAATACGCAGTAAGACTTGAAAAATTAAAAAAAAGTCACTGCTTTATGGAGGGTGCAGTTGTTTAATAAATTACCTGATAGTGCATGGACAACGAGTCTAAATAAATTTAAAACAGTTCTTAAGAATTGGTTTAAGGTTGCACCTTTTTACTCTGTGGATGAATTCTTAGTCTGTGATACAAGTACCATAATTTTCTGATAGTCTGTTTTCCCCCCCCCCCCCACCCCCCCCCCCCCCCACCCCCCCCCCCCCCCACCCCCCCCCCCCCCCACCCCCCCCCCCCCCCACCCCCCCCCCCCCCCACCCCCATTTGGAAGGGCCAAAACTTATTTTCCTCGGAAGTTACGTTGTTTTTTTATTGGAAACAAGTCCTTTATTTTTTAAAGGCAAATGTCAAGCATTCCAGAATGTATATACTCAGGAAAAGTAAGTAAATTATTTTTTCCAAAAAAACACCTTTACACGATTGAGATTGAATGGCGTCCAAAAATGACACGTATGGCCCTCTTTTGAAGAACGAATATGGACTTAGTCTTGGATGATTAATCCATAATTCAAGTACGTGTAGAAGCAACCGTTAATATGCTGTGATCAAGACTTCTGTACTTGCGAACGAGGCTAACCTGCACAAGACAAACAGACTAAGCTTTTTTTGAAACTTTATGGATATGGTTGTGGAAAAGATAAGTTAGAGTCGATCTCAAGACTAAGGAATTCCGTAGAAGAACTAGAGCCCAAGGCGGAATAATCAGACTGGTTTTAATTATTTATATAAAAACTTTTGAGCTGACACACAGTTTTGGTAAATACACATGGACCCACGATCAGGATGCAGGTTAAAACCAATTATAATCAGCCCAGATCTCCCCTCTTGTAGGCCTCTGGAAATGAGTGTTGGTATTTAAAACATTTCACTTAAATCCTTCATCGGTGCGGTAATTAGACAGATGGCGGCGAGGATAACGTTATATACATAGAATTTTAAAAGCCCAGAGCCAAATTCCACGTAACGTTCGCCACTTAGGCGCGGCGTGGTTGCAGTGTCCTCGTTAGGTCGTAATGAATAATTGCGTCGTCCTCATAATTGCCTTCACTCCCTTCACTCGCCAACTGGCGACTCGTTTTTCACTCCAATGTGTCCCCTTCATTTACGTGGACTCTGAATATGTGGATTCCGGTTGTTTATTCGGTGGTTGCTTATTCGGTGGTTGTTTGTTCGGTTGTTCTTTCGGTTATTTAATAATTTACCGAAATTGTTTCAAACTATTGTAAATTTGCTGTATACAATATGAGGTTGAGTGGCAGAGAGGGCTTGATAGCCCTAACTCCGCCTCTATAATGAAGGCATTTTTTTTCATTTCATTTCTTTTTTTTTTTCATTTCAATACCGAGGTAGAATGGATTCTTAACGATTTTGGTCCACACGTTGTTAAGGACATTCTACATTTGCGAAATAAAATGGTTTTACATGACGTAAGGTAACCACTATTATCATCCGACGACATTTTTACCACTTAAAAACATTACAAGGTAGAACCACCACGTGTCGCTGAGGTTGCATATACATTGTAAAAACTATAGCTGCGCGTGGTTTATGTCACATGTTAAGAGGTCACACGAGTTTAGTCGGTTTGTTCAGAACTGTATGTATTCTGCGATTTTCCTGTCGGCAACATGGTTGTTGCCCAAAAGACCAATGTAGATATGTTCTCTAACGCTCAGCCAAATCGCATGCAGTGACATGCACCTTCATTGAACTCAGTGTTGCCTATATAAAAATGAAACTTCATGTGGACGGATAGACAGAAATGAAATTTTTTCGTCCCCTTTAATGATGGATACGCTTCGCTAACGGCTCAGCAAAACAATTCTATACTAAACGTTTTCAAAATACCATACCTTTCCACTATAAGATTCTTGTTTATTACGTGAATTCTCCAAAATCACATTCAATTTAACATAATTACTTAATTACTGCCCAAGTTTGATGCAAACATTGGATTAAAAATGCGCCAGACAACCATTACACTATAATAAATTTTAAGGCTTTCTTTCTTGAGTTTTAGAACGAACCCAGTGCATTTCAAACATTAATTGACACTGTCAATAATGTATGATTCAAATTAATAAACTCGCCATCATCAGATATAAACTTCCTAATTTATTCTCGTTGGCTAACACGGATCTTGGAGCTTTATCAGATAATTTCTGTACGCCCTGTATGAGTGAGTATATGACATATAATGCCTCATTTGCTACCAGACCCAGAATACTTTTCCCCGTTGCACAACACACTGTAGGTAGTGAGTGAGTGGTACGTGATTGATCACTATAAACCAGTATCAATAATGATTTAATCCGTCACGATAACTTTTATCTTGTTTGTAAGCCTTATCTATAGAATACTCGATAAATACATTCTTCCGTCCCCGATATTACCGATGTATAAAAATTTAATATTAATATTGCTTAATGTGGAATTTCATCATTGACCCATATTGTGACGTGATTTTGTGAAGTTGCCTGACGATGAAATCCTTGATTCTGAAAGGCCTCGCAAAATTAAATTAATAATTGGAATATGTGTTGTAATTCACTAGTGGTATTAAATTAACCATATTTTTCACAAATCAGAAGTTGTGTACATAATTATTTATATTACCTGTACGGCCTAGATACAAATGAGTTTATTTGTATCATACTTTACAAAAGGCCGATTTTAGTGACATAAGACCGTCTTACAATTATTCCCAATACAATAATATTTCTTAAGTCAATACAAACTACTAAATTTTTAAAAAATGCAATAAACGTCTCTTTAAAAAATCTTATATGAATAACTCACTCATTAGCACTCCATCTGTCCTGCAAGACCTACCTCAACTAACACATCACGAACATCTTTTCTAGAATTGAGTTGTCAGTAAGGCTGAAAACCGGATTCGGCTTAATATGATTAGGAAGGGGGTTCCATACTCGGAAAGTAGTAACGACAAATGATTTAGTTTTGGTTGAGGTAGTTACGAAATTTACAGGTTAATTAAGAAAAACGCAAGGAATTTACAATGTTATCATGTACTGATTCTGATACCTGTTGAATAAAGTAATTTAAAAGAAACATTATTAAATTGGTTTAATTATTAAAAAAAAAAACATTACGTAATTAATAACCCATTATTTCCACATATAATAGTTTTCTGAGGAATATCCAAACAACCATACAGTGGTAATTTAAGTCAAACCATGCAGGGCTAAATAAAGATGGTTTAATTTCCGGTGTACAGAGACCCACAGTTAAAATGGACGGGAGTAGAGCCTTATCAGTTCCATGTTATCAATGCCACAACCGACCAAATGCCGCTCTGCTCCATAAACAACTTTCGAACCATTCGGAGTCATAGGAACGTATCGTTTTCGGACGATTTTTCTATTCGGCCCTGGAGGATTCGACTCCACCTACAACACAGCGAAGTCGGTACTGTCGCCTATCACAATACTGTCTTTAAAGTTAGACCATTTAATCTGTATCTTAATACTACATTATGTCACAGAGCTTGTTCGAAAATCTACAATTTGGCTATCAGTTTGCCAATAAAACTATAAACTATCGTATTCGTATTTTTTTATCACTAACTGCGGTAAAATAATCAACAGTGCTCATAAAAATAATATATCATCTTCTATTATTGAACTAGCTGTTGCCCTAGGCTAAGCGCGCAATTTTGTAGATTTTGCACCTGTATGAGCCCTTCTGGTTCGAGTGAAATTATATTTCCGACGCCAAGTCGAGCTTGAACTCTTGCAAAAATAAGATAAATTTATTAATATTATAAGTTACTACGCTCTAGTATTTTTGTTCCGTGGTTGACTTTTGCCTTGGTTTTCAAAACAAAATATATAAATATAAACGTAGGTCGAGAAATGTCTCGTATAGCAGCTAGCCGCCTTTTAGTTTTTTGCTATAAAACATTTTTGTCACTAGAACTAGTAAAGCTACAGAGACCAAACTTTGCACATACAAGTATGTAGTGATAAACAAGAAACAATTTTAAATAATGATGGTGTGATTTGCTTTAATATTAACAAAAATGGAGCCTGTTTTAGATCAATCATTATTACAGTTTCAACGGTACTTTTTTCCAACGACACCCGTTGACGCATAAGCGAGCACGACCGCTTTAAAGTATGCTTGAACAATCCAGGAGCTCCAATCATGACAAACCCGCAGATGCCTTTCAACGGACAAAATGTTTGTTGCTCCCTGGACGCCATTAGAAGAGAGTCGCCTGGTAGAAGAAAGCAAAGTTGGAAAGCCGACATGTACGTGACGGCCCCTTATCTATAAACCACCAGCGTGTTCAATTGTTCTGTAATAACACAATAAGAGCGATTGTACAGGCACACAGAACTCGCACACGCACCGTCCAATTGTTTAAAGCCGGGCCGGGCCAGCGATAACGGAGGGTTATCTCCGCGTAGATAAGCAACAGTGGCCTAGTTCTGTAGCCACGCGCGGTGCTGCGTAGCGGCGTAGTGGCTCTTACCGCGTACATGCGACAGATTAACTCTAAGGACCTAGTTTTTTATATTGGCAGTAGATTACCGCCACATGAACGGGAACGAAGAGTACAGATATAACTAAGAACGGAATTGATTCCAAATCACTGATACATGTTAAAATTCACCCAAATAACTGGAAAAAGCCACATCTTTATACAGGGTGTTCTGAAAAAAGGTGCCCATAAGTCAGGGCGTGATTCCTCACATCAAAATAAGAAAAAAAGGTCTAATTAACATAGGTCCGAAAATGCTTAGTTACCAAGTTATACAGGGTGAAAGATTTCGTCCTGAATTTCAGTTCCCCTGCTGCAACGAAGCCCTACGGGTATTTGTTGGCTGTTAATTAAGATGTACAATTTAGCGTACTTTATGTAAAATGAACTGAAAAATTGAATAAAACCGTTTCCAGACCTGTAGCTACAGTAATTTTTTAAGATATGTGACGAAATACGCGAAACTTGGTCCCGAAAAACAAGTTACATTTAGGTTTGAAGCAGATTTACTATGTTAAATGTACAATAAACACAAAATATTTTTTTCACGGTACTTGTAGAAAATTTAATTTCGAAGAGAAAGATGTAAAATAAGTCTATAATAGACAAACGCAAACTTTAAAAAATAATCCTTAATTACATACAAAACGCATGAAAAATAGACAAAATCTGTTTAAGCTCTCTATACAAATGTAATATTGAAATTAAAACAGCTGTTTTTATTAAAATATTTGATTTGAGAAACAAAATAATTTCTATTTAAAACATATGTTTTAACAATGTAACATTGTTTATAATAATTTAAATAAAACATTACAAGCAGCTATTTTTTCCATTGCTCATTAAGTGCGTGTGTTGATCTGTACTTTAATACAAGTTAGTGCGAGTGCCGTTGAAGTTAATTTTTGATAGCTAATAATATCTTATTCATCATGGCAGTAATATGAATATTATGTACACTAATGGTGAAATGGCAGACATGCATTTAATGTACGGTCTTGCACATTGCAACAGTCGTCAGGCTAGACGACTCTATCAGGAACATTTTCCTCATAGACAGTTACCGACTCATAAAATGTTTTCTTCCATTCATAGAAGGCTAAGCGAGACGGACCCTTTAAATCTGGAAAAGTTGGTAGATCAGGACGGCCACGTACAACGTGTACAGCTGAAATTGGAGGAGGGCGTGTTGGACGAAATAGAGAATCATCCTGGAAGAAGTACTAGAGAACTAGCCTTGGATTTCGGTGTTAGTAATTCAATTGTCTGGAAGATTTTACACGAGCAGCAGTTGCATTCTTATCACTATCAAAGGGTCCAGGCTCTTTTGCCTCGAGATTACTTTCCTCGTGTTCAACTATGCCAATGGCTTATCCAAAGGTGCAGAAATCCACATTTTTTAAATTACATTATCTTTACTGATGAAGCAAAATTTTCAAGAATGGCTATTCTTAACACCCACAATACTCACATGTGGGCAATTGAAAATCCACGTGCTATTTCAGAGAACCGTCACCAATATCAGTTTTCTATAAACGTATGGGCTGCTATTCTGGGTGATAAAATTTTTATTAGTTTTTTTACCTGATACGCTCAATGGTGAAAATTATTTACATTTCTTGACGACTAATCTGAATGAGTTACTCGAAGATGTGCCACTATACACACACAACAACATGTGGTTCATGCAGGATGGAGCTCCAGCTCATTACACATTACAAGTAAGAGAATTTTTAAATGAAGCATATCCAAACAGATGGATTGGTCGAGGAGCCCCAGTAGCATGGCCTGCAAGGTCACCTGACCTCAATCCTCTAGACTTTTTCTTATGGGGACATTTAAAGACGCTTGTCTACGACTCGCCCGTGGATACCATAGAAGAGTTGCGAATAAGGATTGTTAACGGGATTCAAAGGATACGTGAGACACCTGGGATCTTCGAAAGAGTTCGGCAGTCTATGAGAAGACGGCTGGATGCTTGTATTTTGAATGAGGGGAAACATTTTGAACATCTACTGTGACGTGGTTAGTTTTTTAGGACAAGTGTAACTTTTTTGTTGAATGATAATTCAGATAACTTTTTTATGTATGATAATGTATGATTGTTAAAAATATTTACTTGATAAAAAATAATAGTAACTCATTAATTTGTTTTAATAAAACAGCTGTTTTAATTTCAATATTACATTTGTAGAGAGCTTAACAGATTTTGTCTATTTTTCATGCGTTTTGTATGTAATTAAGGATTATTTTTTAAAGTTTGCGTTTGTCTATTATAGGCTTATTTTAACATCTTTCTCTTCGAAATTAAATTTTCTACAAGTACCGTGAAAAAATATTTTTGTGTTTATTGTACATTTAACATAGTAAATCTGCTTCAAACCTAAATGTAACTTGTTTTTCGAGGACCAAGTTTCGCGTATTTCGTCACATATCTTAAAAATTACTGTAGCTACAGGTCTGGAAACGGTTTTTATTCAATTTTTTCAGTTCATTTTACATAAAGTACGCTAAATTGTACATCTTAATTAACAGCCAACAAATACCCGTAGGGCTTCGTTGCAGCAGGGGAACTGAAATTCAGACGAAATCTTTCACCCTGTATAACTTGGTAACTAAGCATTTTCGGACCTATGTTAATTAGACCTTTTTTTCTTATTTTGATGTGAGGGAATCACGCCCTGACTTTTGGGCACCTTTTTTCAGAACACCCTGTATACAGAGCTGTAACGCTAGGAATCTAGTTCCTTATATTAGCAGTAGATTACCGCCACATGAACGGGAACGAAGAGTATTGATTATAATTATGAGAGGAATTGATTCCAAATCAGTGATACCTGTTTAATTCACCCAAATAACTGGGAAAGCCAGATCTTGAACATACAGAAGCTCTAACGCTAGGAACCTAGTTTCCTTTATATTGGTAGAAGATTACCGCCACATGAACTGGAACGAAGAGCATATATATATATATATATATATATATATATATATATATATATATATATATATATAACTCTAAAAGGAATCCATTCCTTTACCTAATACGTAATACGGCAAAGATTCAAATACGTGGGAAAGCCACACAATCACGTGAATCTTCAGAGCTTTATCAGCACTAGTGCTCGTTTTACTTCATCTATATTATGGCAGCCAAATAAATACAGGAATACCGAAATTGATTTTGACAAACTAATTGAAAGGCCAATCTTCTTACAGGAAACATTCATCCACTGTCCTCGCTCCCTTTCAGTAGTTCAGAGTTAATCCCACATCCATCGCTAATATCCGAATATCCTTCTCATTGGCTCCTGAACTTTTTCCATCGTTCCTTCTCTAGAGCACCGCACACACCTCTTACTACTCCTCTCCTCGCCCTCTTTCCTACACCAGGAGACTGTGTATTGAGCACTAGTATCTTATGTGTAACCACAATTCAACAAAATTGTAATGTTTTCAAATAATGACAACAATAAAAACGCGTGGATTTCGTATTCTTTCGTATAATAATTTTTTGCTCTTTGGATTTTAAAATGTTAAAATACCAAAAGTAGGTTGATCTTTGTTACCTGTCCCCAAAACAGTTCTTTCGTAACTGTTGAACAAGATTAGAAAGTATTTCTAGTTTCCGGACGACCTGGCTCTAATGCCCCTGGCCAACAGTCCAGGCAGCGGCAGCACCTTCGGCCGGCCTCGCACTGTTGCCTATGAACGAAAACCATACCTCAAGATCACGTTAACGGTCCAAATTGAGGTGGACTTGGTCACGAATGCCAATATTAACGTCGTAGAAAATATTTAAATTTTGGGAGATCTAACCGAAAATAGCGTAGATGAAAAAAGCGCATTTTGTAACTTTACTAATACGGTACTGAGCTCTTAAGCTGTACAACGACCACATAAGAAATTAATCAAGATTTTCTTGCAAGAATTTCCCTAAGGCATCGTTCTCTTACCCGGGCTGTTATTAGTGCATTTACGATGTATGCAATTTCATATAATTTCAATTTTATAACGTGATATTATATATCAAATGTTTTTATACTGACAAGTCACACAGGTTTGCAGAAGCTTGTGTTTATGGCTTCACCTTGAGTTTATAATTACTTACTATTAAGTAGATAATTTATATCGAGAATATGACGTAGGTCATAAACCTTTTTCTTACACAAATTAAATGAGGTTTCTAGTAGATAAAATGGCGCTAATATATGGATGGCCATAACAGTTTTTACGTCTAACAATCAAGACCCTGGTGTACTGGTGACCATCTTGTTTTTAGTTCCACAAGAGAAAAAGAAAATTAGGTATGAAGATTGACGTCTGCTATGCAATGTATATTTTTAATTGCAATAAATGATTTGATTTGATTTGAGACCAATGTTAGATATCGAACACTTTTATCCCCATAAATGTTAGCCGAAGAATTGTGGAAAATCTCTCATTTTTTGACATGTCCATTGGTTATTCAGAAGAAAATACTTTTCAAAAAGTATACAATTATAAATAAATGCATTCCAAAGTTTTTTAGTTTATATCCATATTTTTATCGAACATTCGGGAAAAATTCAATAATATTTCAATTTCACCGTTTAAAAATTAGACACGAAAAACTAAAAAGCACTTAGACGTGTACAATCATATTTTTACGACCAAAAAAATAAGAGCCTAGATGTTCAGTTTGTCATTGTTTCTCACGGAGCAAAACAAGATAGTTTCATTAACCGACTCGTAGAGGCTGTGATGAAACTACCTTGAGTTTTCTCTGTAAGAAAAATGTTAAAACCTCATCCAGTTTTACACCCTTATCTTTGGTTGTGCGCTCGTGAAGTGTTTACTTTTTTAATGTTTTTTTCTGAATAACTCATACAAATATCAAATACATTTTGTATTATTATAGGGAAAAACACAAGGATATTATACTGTAGCCGGCCCTTACGGCCAGTTTAGCGAATAGTTTTATTATATATTATTATTGGACAGATTACTTAGCAGCCCCTGTAGCTCTGATGGAAATGTAATTTAAATTACAGAATACGACTGACTCGGAGAGTCCCTGAGTGGATTCCCTTAAGCGGTCGAGATGTTGGGCGGGAACTATGCGCAAAATGATCGTGCGCGACGAAAAGATAATGTTACAAATCAAATCAAATCATCTTTTATTGCATTTTCTTTACAATTCAACATTGCATCGCAATCGTCAAGAAACCCCTTATAATTATAGTTATAAGCAACCCCTTATACATTCACACACACAGTCAAACTTACATCTTCATACATTCTCTCAAACACATTCTCACTGACCTCAGATCCTATGCTCTCATAAATCCCAGCGGCTCATCATGAATTCATCGACAGAGTAAAACGCTCTAGACACCAGTAGGCGTCTTAGACGAGTTTTAAATTGATTTTGATTGTTGGAATTCTTTATACTTTCAGGGAGCCTATTGATCAGTTTGACACCAACTTCTTGAGGTAGATGTTGCGACAACGCCAGTCTGTGATGCTGAGTTCGATAGTTGTCCCTGCCTCTTGTTTCATATTGGTGAACGTCCCTGCCACGAATCAGAGTACACCTTGATCTGCAGTAGTACGTAATCACCTCAAAAATGTAGAGGCAGGGCAAAGTCATAAATCCAAGCTCCCTAAAAGATTCCCTACACGACTCTCTGAAACTCAACTTTTGTATGATTCTGACAGCCTTTTTTGAAGTCTGAATACTCGTTCCAATCTATTTTTGGCACAGCCTCCCCAAAGTCTTACTCCATACGCAAAGTGTGGATGGATAAGGCCATAGTAGGCCATTTTTTAAAACTTTGGGGGAACATAACTTTGCTAGGTTGCGCAAGGCATATATACCTGCGGAAACTCTAGCACATATGTGGTCGATGTGGTCGTCCCAGGTCAGCCCTCTGTCAAGGAACATTCCCAGAAACTTTGTAGAGTATGTTTTCCTCTAAAAGGACATTATCTACAAATACAGCTGGCCCATCCGAACGTGTATTCTGCCGAATGCAGAAATGTACAAAATTTGATTTGGTTTGATTTGTTTTCAAGTTCATTTCAGAAAAGAATTGAATACATGAATTCACTTCAACAAACGTTGTGATTTCCAGTTCTTGCAGTGTTTTGCTTTTAAAACAGAGAGTCGTGTCATCAGCATATTGAACTAGTTTCCCATGTTGGATCACCGAGTTCAATCTACTGACATAAATCAGGAATAAAAGAGGCCCAAGGATAGATCCCTGAGGGACACCATGAGGCATTTTGATTTTGTTAGATGTGACGTTCGAAATCTCCACGCTCTGATCCCGCTCCCTTAGGTAAGAAAGCAAGCCACAGCTGCGGGAGTCCCCGAACGCCACATTTCTCCAACTGGTGCAGCAGTGTCTCATGATGCACACAGTCAAATGCCTTGGACAGGTCAAGAAATATGCTAAGCACATGTTCTCGCCGTTCCAATCCATCGACAACATTTTCCAAAAGGTTGTTCACAGCGTCAATTGTGGATTTGTTTTTTCTGAATCCAAATTGCTCTGGATTCAGAATCCGCTTGTTTTCTAGAAAGCTTTCAAGTCTTTCATAGAAAATTTTTTCAAAAATTTTGCTGAACACCGGAAGAATTGATATGGGGCGATAATTGCTTGGAATGTAAGGATCGTCCTTCTTGGAAAATTGGAATGACTTTGGCTGTCTTCAAAAGAGAAGGAAAAGTTCCAGATTCGAATGAGGAATTTATCAGTTTTGTGTGAGTGGTCCTAATAAGTGCCTGAGGCACCGTTTAAGTAACCAAACTGACATCCCATTTGCGTCACCTGTTTTCTTCGAATTCAGTCCCTGTATGACACGTGCTATCTCATCCCCACACACAGGAGGCAGAGCCATGGACGCAACCGGCTCCGGAACACGCCTTCCACAAGATTGAGTTTCCGTGAATGACGGATTCATTGAGGCAACAGAAGAAAAATATTTATTGAATTCATTTGCCACTAGTAATTGATCTTCAACAATTGTGTCATCAACTTTGATCACAAATGATCTGGAACCCTTGTCCTTACTCGTATCTCGAGAAGAATCATTAATAATTTTCCAAGCTGTCCTTGAAAAATTTTTACATTCACCCAAGGCTCTATTGATGTCATAGGCTTTAGCCGCTCGTATGACTTTCTTGTAGATCCTCCGGTATGTTCTAAAAAAATGTGTAAAACGTTCATTTTCAGATTCAATAAAGATTTTGTGAAAGAATTTTAGTTTTTCTCGAGATATGAGAATGCCCTTGGTCAACCATGAAATTTTCTGAGGTTTGGTATTGATTTTTGTTTTTTTAAAAGGACACGCAACATCTAGATAGTAATTGAAAGCATTACTAAATGCCCGATACATGTCATTGACGTTTTGAAAGTTATTTAAAAAGTTCCAAGATTCATTTTTTAAAAGTTTGTTCAGATGGCAAATGTTTTTGAAAATTACAAACTCGTGAAATTTTGAATTTTGAGTTTGTAGTTTTGCATCCATGAACCACTATCTCCTGCGCAAAATGGTCAGAGACCGCCGTATTCAAAACAGAGACTGTGGTGTCAGAAATGTTGGTAATGACGTTGTCGATGGCAGTACTCGACGTCGCGGTCACTCGTGTCGGTGTATTCACGGACCAAATTTTAAGTTAAAAGATCTTAGAACATCGCGAAGCCGCTGGGTAAGGGGGTTTGGTGTGGTCCATTACATTGATATTAAGATCACCAACTAATACGAAATTCATTGAATTTTGAGAAAGACGATTTAAGAGATGCTCAAACTTTTCAAAAAAAGAATGTTCACAGCCATTTGGAGACCTGTAAAGTCCAATAACCGTTAATTTACCAAAAGAGTTTGACGAGACTTTGATACCTACGGCCTCAAAATCCAAGTCCAAACTGTTGTCAATTTTAAAAGATTCGATTTTTTGACGATTTTTTCACAAAAATTGCCACACCACCCCCTTTAAAATGATTTCGACAAAAATAGTTTGCCAATTCGAAATTTTGAATTTTGAAGATATCGATTGATTCGGGCTTGAAACCATGCTCCGAGACAACCAGCACATCAGGTTTAAGCTCTTCACACAAAAGCGCCAAATTCGTAAACCTTGTTAGTCGCAAACTTGAGCGTTCTGGTGAATTACTTTAAGCTTGTGATTTGAAATTTTTGAATTTTGAATGTTGAGATTAGAAATATGAGCATTTTTTGATGTTGGATCCGAGGTCCTCCCTAGGTTGGTTCCGCACTGGTCAGCACTGTCAAGTTTTTTGAGACAGGAGAGCGTCCATCGAGACCATCACTAGGTAGTCCTCTCACGGTGTCCGCGTGACAGGCTTCAACATTGTAATTGTGACACAAAGTCAGTTTTAATCACTGGTTCCCTTGATGCATGGCAACCTTCAAAGCGTGCAGTCCACATAACACATGCACTTCACTTTCATCTAAATGTCAATGACACAGACAATATACTCAGCATCCTTCACCAGTTTTGCTCTCCTGCCTCTGTAGCACAATCCAACCAGCATACGAAAATCGTGGGCCGAATGACACAGACAATCAACTCAGCATCTTTCACTAGTTTCGCTCTCCTGCCTCTACAGCACAATCCAACCAGCGTACGATAATTCTGGACTGAACGACTGATAATCTTATCAGCATCCTTCAGCTGTTTTGCCATCCTGCTCTTGCAAAACAGTCCAACCAGCATACATCCAATGATCCTGGTCCAAATAGCTAACTCACCTCTGGTCATCCAAGTCACATGTCGTGTAGTAATTTTGCTAACCGGCAGTTGTTTCAAACATAACCCAAGCCGGAATTCTAGGGAAGCAGATTCCACCCATGCAGCTGATACGGACATTTATACGCTTTCTTAAATGTTTTGATAACCACAGCCAGCTTCAGTCACTGGCAAAAGACCCGATAGTAATGAGGTAACTAATGAGGGCGGTTGCGTCCGAGGGGAGGACATTTCTCCCATATTGCGGTCAGCAAACTTGTGAACATGCGTCACAGGCTTATAATTCCCTGTGATCATACGACGCGGCAGTCGATTGAAATCTGACTTTTAGCTGCATAGCTGCACAAAGGAACAATACAACTGTGTGCTGTAAACGAGGCCTTTCGCCTTCTTCGGTAAACATGACATTCTGTGGACCCTAAGTGATGCGGCCTTGTCACTATTACAAGTACACATTACTCAACGCCTGAACGCGAAACAATAAGCTAACAACGACTATCGGTGACCTTGACAACTGCCTCCTTATCGTTATCACTGGCGCGCCGCGGTCCGTGGGCGACTACACAGCCAGCGCACAATCTACTCGCACAACATCGCACGATTCGTACAGCACAGCACAGCACAGCACAACTTGACCGTCCGAACCTCAATCGTGCAACGATTTATAGGCTCACGTAGAAAGGTCCTTCAAACTCAAAATCTTCAACAATCCATAACGTAGCCTTTGGTAGGAAGGGTTGATTCAATGTAAATGTTCAATTTATTTGCATTAATAGGAAGATGGATCAACCCTTTCCACCTACGTAATGTGTAGAAAACTCGGTTCCTGCACCGTACTTTGCTTTGGGATCGTGTCTAAAACATCGTAGTGCACTCAATTGTGCACCTGATGAGACTTAGAATACATCTTGTTCTAGATTGCACTGTTTATTTTAGTGTGGGGTGTCTCTGGTGTCGAAACAATGCAAAGAGTTCGTTTTGAGCTTCTTTGTCGCCGCCCTTTTTTAAGATCTCTTGAGGTGTACATGACTCCAAATTACAGGAATCAAGGGAAAGATGAACTGGCTTTAAACTCAACATTCATTGAGTAGCACCTTTATGTAACCTTATGTAGAATCCCTTCTTTGTGATTGTTGAAGAAGTACGGGGACCAGAATTAACTGTTGCGAGTTTGAACTTATTAATATTCCGGACTTGCAATACTAAATTCCTATTTTAAATTTCCCTTGATTGCTAATCCAAGGTCAAAACTCGTTCATCACGCTCCAAAATTTAATTTTTCAAAAATTATAGTAGATTTATACGACAAATTAAATAATTTTCAGATCTTGGTTTTTCATATAGTATTAATGTATATTTACAGAATTTATAGTTATTTCCACTATTTACAATCTACTTCAGTTTTTTGTTACTTTGAAGGCCTGGAACACTAACAGTTTTCTAGGAATTCTGCAATTTATTGTTCTGATTGATTATAAAATTAAAATACTAAAAAAATTCCTTAAAATAAGATATAAACTTACTAAATAAAGAAGTAGTTCACACTGAAGTAGATTTAAATTTTACTGAAAACCGTTTTGACCATTAAAAAAGGCACTGCTCTGGCATGCTCTCGGTCTAGAGAAACTATATTGCATTTCAAGGCAATTGCCATCTGAAAATTAAGAAGGGACCTTCCCCATATTATTATTTTGAAACGCTTGGAAGGGTAGCTTGAAAACCTCCCAGACCTTGAAACCTATTCGATTACTAAATTAATAAATGTGTTTTCATCACAAGTGAAAAAGGTCCACTGAAGAATACATGACCAAAGGTCTCTATTATACTTCATATTTTGCCTAAATTTAACCTCAATCACTCAAAAGTAGATATTGTTTTAAAATATAGTTGGGAATCTACTCGAGATGGAAAGTTGATAGGGACTGTAGGCATATTAAGTCCGTCCCACAATTATGATTATTTTATAATTCAAATCGACGAAGAGAGAAATTGTGTACTTCGCTTTCAAATTGCACGAAATCCAACAACCTAAACAATGCTTACAATCATTTTTATTTCAAACTGATCATTTGCACAATACTTAGTGAAAAACAAACTACATTAAGATTCCATTAATTTCACAGGGAATAAATAATTCAAACAGAAAAGATGGCTGAGGTCCGGGGGAATATTTCAATTACTTATGAGGTATGACGCTAGGGGCTGCGCCACATACTGTGTGATTGTTACCGTTCAGATATCTACTATTTGATCTTTCACTCCACAGATGGCAGTCCAAGCGCTTATCTTTGTCGTGTTGCAATTATAACATTGGATGAGTTATCTACATGAAACTAATGCAATCAAAGACTATACTAAAAATTAATGTACCTCAACACTTACCGACTGATAGTCCTTAATCACGAAGATTACTACACCCAAACCACATACCTGGAAACAAACAAATATGTTAGTTAGGTTAAACAGCAGAACCCCATAAATTATCGTAATGGTTGAGCGGTTGTTTTGAATAGACAATTAAGATAAACTAGACATAATTGCTCTGAGAAAGCTAGACACATTTACGAAACCAACAGTCGAGTTGTTAATAAAGACCAGCTTATTTGGAGAGGAAAACAATTTTGTTCTTTCCACAGTATTTTTTCGATGTTTTAGGTAGAGCGTGGTTAAAATTTACTATTACCAATCAATGAAATATGTTCTTGTTTAAACTTTAAAATGATATCGAACCCTTTCTTTTATTAAAACTTTAAAAACTTGTCATTTCTTGCAAGGTTCCAAATACACATGATCTATTCTTATATATTAAATATATATTCCAAATTTTGGAAACGTTTTCACAGGATCAATAGGAATAGGCGCATGCAAAACCAAAATTAAAGGAAGGGGATCCATAATCGTTCACGTTTTAACATTTTGGAATTGAAAAAGTGAATGAAACCAAATTAATAAGTAAATTATGTGTAATTGTAACAAGTGCTTCATTAGTTATCACAATCATTTTCTTACAAAAAAAATGTAATTGTTTATTCTAATTAAATGTATTTTCCCCTCTAGGGGGACTTTCCCTTTGCCCCTATTAGGTGAGCATATCATTAACTTAATGATACGTAATTCCATTAACTGCTGACTATTTCATCCGGAACAAATTAAAAATAATATTTTCGCTCAACAGTACATTCATCTGCGAAATTTACTATAATCATACTATACATAAATAGTACGATTCAAGCAAAGAAAAGTAAAATTAAATGAATGCTCAGGTATAATAATTCAAATTTGAAAATAATATAAAATGTATGTAAAAATCCAAGCATTAACTGTTTTTAATAATAAATAATCTTCAAAACCGATATTCGTATCCAACAATCGAAAGTTAAAAAGGCGAATATAATAATCAATCAAAGCAGAAAAGGTGCGTTATTGTTTTAATTCAAAATCACAAGTTATTTGCAGTTATAGCATAGTTTTGAAAATCTCCAGCTGCGCAGATGACTCCCGAGGTGTCCGCCTGTCACTGTTAACTGTCACTGATATCGGCCAAGCGCACGGCTACAATAGCCGTGACGTTATCACACTCTGTGTCGCGCGTCACTCCGATTCAATCGCCCATTACGTGCACGGAGGCACGTCTGAGGAAACCCCTCCCCGCAGCACGCGCTGGCCGGTGTCACACTGATAACTCTGTCTGTAGATTTGACTAGTCCTTGAAGAATTACTCTAATCTTTGATAGATGATTTATCACGATCCAAAGCTTTAGCCTGGAACTGTTCACCACACTAGTTTAGGCTAGATTTATATAGTCATTTGGTAGCGCGCAAAAATACCGTGTCCAAAACTAGATTCAATCAATCATTGATTGATTGATTGAAAGCTCTTGCCTGAAACCCCGTGTCCAAACCTAGATTCAACCAATCAATCATTGATTGTTTGATTGATTGAAAGCTTTCGCCTGGAACCGTTTCACCACATTAGTTCAGGCTAAGCTTATTATAGTCATTTCGTAGCGACCAAAAATGCAGTGTCTAAAACTAGATTAGAGCCCGTCAGTTATAGACAGTTATGGAAACGCATCTGGTACCACAAAGTGTAAGCCAGTGAGCATTTAAACAACGTGCATTTAGTTTCATTTTCTTCTTAAATCTCCAATAAACCTAAGATTCGCAATATTTGATGCATTCAAACAACGTGAATTTGGTTTCCATTTTCTTCTGAATCCTCCAATAAGCCTTAGATTCGCTATCTATGACCATTTAAACAACGTGGTCGCGATTTAGTTTCCATTCGCGTCTGAAATTTCCAATATATCTCGTCTATAGCAGTAGACTCCATCATTAAAATGATTTATAAGACAAGATGGTAATTTTAATTTCCTTTTAATTTCCATTTCATCTCCAATATACCTCCTGATCATTCCAGCATCCTGGCAAAGTTCTTCTTGAATATATTCCAAAATTGTAATCACAGTTTGTGCCGACTTGGGTCATCTATCGTATAAGCTTTAATGATTGAACTGTTCAGTAAACAAATTGGTAGGAACTAACAACATGAATTTTAAAGAACGAATACAGCTTATGTAGTCGTCTTATTTAATTTCAGACAACTGAAAAGCTTTGCGGGTTTTGTGGGCCTTGTTTTAATAGCTCAAGATACGATTTAATTCTAAGAAATCGTGAAATTACACATAAGCTTATACTAAAATCTAAACAACTATGCAGACTAAATTAATGTATTCCACTTTACTTCTACTTATCTAAGGAAATTTACAAAGAATGGATAGAGTATTATATTATTATTTGCAAATCAACAGCACATCCAGATTTGTTAAAATTGCCAAAACATTTCATATTTGTATGTGTAATAAATATTTCATAAGCGACGAGTGTTTCTTTTTTATGGACTTGTTTTAATAATGTGAAGTTTTTAAAAGGCGTGATTTGTTTCTAATGCATGTTTGACAATAGCTGATTTTTTTTTAGTTTGCCCGTATTTATAACATCTTTTATCTTGTTTAAATCTTTAATGGTTTAAATTTTTCGTTCTTCTTTTAATGATTCTTTATGCCTGGCCAATGTAAATCTTATCACAATCTCCACAGTTCATTTTTTAAATTCCACTTTTATTTTCATCTAAAGTTTTATCTTTTGGATTTCCAATGAGATTATTTATCTTATTCGTTGTACATAAAGTTATGTTCATGTCAACAGTTTCTCTAAAAATTTTTTATGAAATGTACTACTCCTGGATTACCAGTTTCGTTTTTCTTCTTGTCCACATTTTAAAGTAGTTGACGTTTTTCATAAATTCTTTTTTTTTTAATAAACTGTTAATTTATTTTGTTGAGTTGGGTATCCACTGAAAACTGCTATACTTTTTATATTTCTTAGTTCCTTCGTGTACTCAACGTTTTTAAAGGTGTTGCAAATATCTTTGATATCGAAAGGCCTCGTGTGAAAAAATAAAAGTATTGGATAATTGTGAGTTTTCTTTTATCAAGTAATAGTCGTCTCAATTGTATGTTTCGCACGATACGCACATAGTAATGTCCAGGTGAAATGAGTGACCCAAGAGCGACTCGCGGACATGGAATAGAGGAGAGCAGGAGACCGGACCGGTTCAGGGGTAAAAAGGAAGAAGAGCGAATTGTGACCAACCGGTTGTAGGCCGCGCGATTGTCCGACCTTCACTCGCGATGTGACGGCGCGGCGCGGCGTGGTGACGTCACTTTTGTTTATCGTGACGTCATGGGTCGATATGGACTGTTGACATCACCGACAACGGTGTATTAGAATTACAATGGAATGCGTACCATACAGTTTGAAGGATAAGAATTACCAAAATTTCAATAAAAAAGCAGCAGTCCTTTTATCCTCGTAAAATCATGATATTTGCAGGACGAAGAATGCTTTACATTCATTAAGTTCGCAATCCACTACACTAATAATAATTTTCACTCCCTTCTAGTTATTCGGTCTAAGTATGTTCTTCTATGTAAGAGTCAAACGTAGTGAAAAATTGATTCGAAATATCAATCGCTTAATAAATTAGCAAATTTATAAAGGTTACACGAAAGTTTTGTGAGATTTTTTCAATTGTTATTGCTCAGTCTCTGATTATTTAGGCCTGACAGGAAAAACTAATTTTCTTTACAGCCTTTATGCTTCTTAGGACTTTCTTAAAAGCTCATGAAGTGCATTGGTATTGGTTAAAACACGAAAAAACACAAAGACTATTTATTCCAAAAATATTTTCTGTCGAGCCCTCAATTCCTCTCCAACAGTCATTACTTTAGTTCCCCTAAAACATTTTTGTATGGAGACGTTTCAACAACACTCGCCTCCTCGAACGACCGATTTCTCTTCTGCCGAATAAGGAATTATTGACTGCCTCCAGACCACCTTTATCTTCCTATTTCAAAGTAATTTGGTTCAATAGCGGTCTTCACATAATCAATTTCTTTTAGTGACAATATATACGGACCGTTTATTACTTAGAGTTTAGGAATGTTTACGGGCAACTCCTCGATGGGACATCCAGGCCATTACAAGTAATTAATCGGGCGCCACAATTACGACTACTTGTCGACTGATAAGACGGCTGTAGTTCGCGTGCGGCGCGGCGCGGGCGCGGGCACACAGTCAGTACCGCGCGAGCCAAGAATAACCTCGCGAGCGGAGCGGTACAGACCGGAGAGTTATCCAGTGATATTGGGCGAGGCTTAGAATAGTCAGTCGGCTCTGGCTGTGGCACACTACCAACTGAACAGTGTTGCCAACCTGACTGTTGACCGAGAGTGCCAACCTCGCGACGAGACACTTTCCCGCGCATACGACAGATGTGTTCACCAAACGCACAGGCTGGCTTGAGCAGAAAATTACCGAAAGCATGTGCGACTTTCCCGAGTCAAAATATTGTACGAGTACAATTTTTAACAAACAAGTGATGTTTATAAGCTTACAATAAACTATATAATGTATTAACAGTTAACTGCAGTCGCACTAGAATTATTCCACTATATTAATGAGGATAGAGAACCACTGTGCCTTTTGTTTGACAATAGGGTCTCTTAATAGCATCAACAAAAACCCTTATCTGAACTCCTAAACCAATTTGCCAATGGCGTAGTGTAGCGGGTACAACGGTTATCGCAAGATAACCAGATCAAGCAACGTCGAGCGTGGCTGCTGCTTGGATGGGTGACCGCTGAGCGATCCTGTACTTGCAAGCAGCTCGCCTGCCCGGCCATTGGTGGTGATTCGGAAGTAACCTTAAAGCCGTTGGTCCCCGGTTAAGTGTTAGAGAGGACTTCTTAGCCATAACTTCGTTTGGTAAAATAAAACATCTTTACTTTACTTTAAACAGCAGTAAATACTCCAAAATGAAACTGTCATTGGGAGGAACCTGGATTTCCATATTTTCCATACCGGTGTAGATCTAATATTCTCCAATGTTTGCATTAGTACAACCCTTACACACACGTTGAAATATTCTCAATTTGACCTGAGCACATAGAAGCAATATACCGCATCACACGTATGGGTAAGCAAGGTGTGAAAGCCTCTATGATACTGGCGACACCACTGTAAGAGGGGGGGGGGGTGAGTACTTTATCACAAAGTTCCGCTCATTAATTTACTATATTTATATGTTAAATATGTAAACTATTATTAACTAGGAGTACAAATTTTGATATGTATTATTATTACTCATCCCACACATTTTTGCTATACCCATACCAATACAGACAATATAGAAGTTATCCCAAGCACATCTAAGAACAGAAACTGTTATCGAGAGAAACTACCATCTCCATATTCATTATCTCTACACCAAACCTAAATATTTTATGCCTCATATCGACCGCCAGATGTCTCCAGACCTCCATGGGACCATTAGTTAGCCTTTTGAGTGGGAAGATCCTGAATTTGAATCGAATCACTCTCCTCCGAGGAACCCATATATTTCAACTGGTGCATAATCGGACATCCTGAACAGAACAGTGAGATGTCCTCAAGGTTCCCTAAAAGTTAGCCATGGAACCTCCAGATAATGTTTTTACTTCCATTCACAGTCCTGGTTCGACCCCTTCCTTTCCTCCAACGACTTTAAAGAGATGGAGGTCCTTTCAAAGTCCAAGCCTTTAAGCATAACAAGGATCCAAACCATCTCTTCTAGGAGTGCCTTAGACTCCAGGTCCTTTACGATTTTCGACAAGAGCAAAGACCAAATCAGCTAAGGCTTCGCCTCTAGACGACGTACCTGAACACGTTGGAACTCGTAAACCCGCCACTGCACCTGTTGCAGCTAAAGAAGAACACCACTATGTTGCTGCGCAATCTGAAGGCCTCCGATGGATGCAATGGAACAAGTATCCTCACATTAGATTTTCAAAAATGTCCTGGTGATGAGGAATTTTCACATTATATGAGGAAAGATCTTAGAGATGGAAACTTGGTTCCTTCAAAAGTCGTAGGGTTAGACGATCGACTTCCACATCTAGACCCTGCACAGGACATCTTTCGACTCGGATAATTGTAAATAGCGCGATTCCACGCCTTATCACGTTGAAGTCTGCTCTCAACTGACCTCCAAGACCTCAGGAACAAGATATCGTCGACCGCAGCGTCCTGACGACACCGCCAATGTGAACACCGCAATTCAGCTAATATTTTCTTAAAGACGGAGTTTATGTGATATCCATGATAAATTATCTTGCAAACCAAAGTCATATTGCACGACCGATGTTCAATGTTCATTAAAGAAACCAGCTTTCAATATATCACTTCTTGTTTAAATTCCTACTATAAAGCCTAATTTAAACGCAATTGTTTCACACACAAAAGTAGGCAACTTATGTATCTTCTTATGTTGTTATTATTTTTCATTCAATAAAAAAACAGCTACAAATATTAGAATTGTTAGAATTAAACGTTGAAGTAGTGCTTAACAAAACCGTTTTTAAATTACAGGTTATGTCAAATGTATTTATTTTATCCTCGCGCAGAAAACCCTGGTTCTACCAATACAATATAGCAAGGCAACAAATATCAGTTTTTATAACAATAACGTTATTACTTGACACACAGAAACTCATTTGTTACCACATAGGTAGCAAAGAAAATCTGCACAAAGTGTAGTTACCATGGTGGAAATTTCCTTCAGTACTGATGTATATGTATCCTGTCAGACTCAATTTAAAATTATTTCTCGAGAGCAAAGATCTGGCGGGATGTTTATTTACTTAACAGCCTCTGACAACTGAAGCACAATCTTAGCCCCGCACACACACGAGTATCTCAAGGTCATGCTATTCGTGTACAGGTCAGTTTTTACACGCAGGGGTAGAAGAAACACGAGATATCCAATCGCCGGAATGTTTACCGCTCATTAAGGCTAACAAAAAAATTTCTCAAACTATTTATCGGCAGTAAACAATATTCTAATTATAGTGTGACATGAGCGAAAGAAGTCATATTGATAGTTTAATGTTTTCTTGTGCCAAACCGTGCCAACAAGGGCAACCTGCCAAGACTCTCACCCGTAATAAATCTAGTGTTGTGCCAATGTTGCGCAAATTATGTCCACAAGACGGGCAATGAACTTGTTCACTGTTATGAGCTACGATAATCTTCGAGTGATAAACGGTTTTAAAATAGTCCATTAAGTAATTCTGCAAGATCGTGCCACAAATTGTGGTGGTGGTTATAGGACACATGTGATGCATTTGGCACAAGGTCGTTAATATATGTTTTATCAGGTTACAGAATCATCTGTACTTTCAGTAAACTACCAAAGAAAGTTGTGTCAAATAGAAAGCTATTACGAGTTTCATACAATGGCCCATATTGAACTTCGAATGGCGGAGATACTTTATAGTAAACATTGCAATATCCAGGGTACGAGAGGATAGAGAAGCTGGGATTTTCACCCTGATTTTCAAAGATGCGTATGAAATATTTCCACCATGGCGTTTAAAATTTGTATTTTTATCAAGCTGCCGAACTGAACCTGTATTACAACCACTCAACCGGCTTTCGTTAACTTCTCACAAAAATCTTATGTCCACACCGAAACAGTTAAGTTTTATGTCCAACCTAAGGGGTAAAGCTGTGCTTCTCTGACCAAAGGCTGCAAGATTTCACTCCCAGAGAGATCCATCAAATATTGACAACTGGGTATCCCCGTAAAGATTGTGATCGTTTCATGTAAAGATTGTACAATAACGTTCAGTGAAAAACTAGTTCTCCTGATTTACATAAATTTTAAAACATTGGGTAGAGAGAGAAATTTAAAATTCTTCTAAAGGAAATAATTCTAGATAAAACATCCCAGCGTTGTTGGGGAAAACGTAGCTTTAACACAATACCAAAATTAAACATGCCAATAACAAGATCTTGATCAAATGCACGAGGGTAGTCGGGTTGATGGAGAAATAGCGTGACTGCCGGTGTTTAATACCGCACTTTCAGGGCTACCAGACACGAGACTTGTATGTCTTCCTGGGTACTGTTTGTGCACACTGTAGATATATACCTACATTTCACACATTATCGAAACAAAAACTTGTCAATAATACGTTGATAAAAATGCAGTGGGTAGTCGGGTTGATGGAGAAATAGCGTGACTGCCGGTGTTTAATACCGCACTTTCAGGGCTACCAGACACGAGACTTGTATGTCTTCCTGGGTACTGTTTGTGCACCTGTAGATATATACCTACATTTCACACATTATCGAAACTAAACTTGTCAATAATACGTTGATAAAAATCCACGAGGGTAGTCGGGTTGATGGAGAAATAACGTGACTGCCGGTGTTTAATACCGCACTTTCAGGGCTACCAGACACGAGACTTGTAAGTCTTCCTGTGTACTGTTTGTACACCTGTAGATATATACCTAGCTTTCACACAGTAACGAAACTAAACATGTCAATAATACCTTGATGAAATGCACGAGGGTTGTCGAGTTGATGGAGAAATAACTTGACTGCCGGTGTTTAATACCGCACTTTCAGGGCTACCAGATACGAGACTTGTATGTCTTCCTGGGTACTGTTTGTGCACCTGTAGATATATACCTACATTTCACACATTATCGAAACAAAACTCGTCAATAATACGTTGATAAAAATGCACGAGGGTTGTCGAGTTGATGGAGAAATAACTTGACTGCCGGTGTTTAATACCGCACTTTCAGGGCTACCAGACACGAGACTTGTATGTCTTCCTGGGTACTGTTTGTGCACCTGTAGATATATACCTACATTTCACACATTATCGAAACTAAACTTGTCAATAATACGTTGATAAAAATCCACGAGGGTAGTCGGGTTGATGGAGAAATAGCGTGACTGCCGGTGTTTAATACCGCACTTTCAGGGCTACCAGATACGAGACTTGTATGTCTTCCTGGGTACTGTTTGTGCACCTGTAGATATATACCTACATTTCACACATTATCGAAACAAAACTCGTCAATAATACGTTGATAAAAATGCACGAGGGTTGTCGAGTTGATGGAGAAATAACTTGACTGCCGGTGTTTAATACCGCACTTTCAGGGCTACCAGACACGAGACTTGTATGTCTTCCTGGGTACTGTTTGTGCACCTGTAGATATATACCTACATTTCACACATTATCGAAACAAAACTCGTCAATAATACGTTGATAAAAATGCACGAGGGTAGTCGAGTTGATCGAGAAATAGCGTGACTGCCGGTGTTTAATACCGCACTTTCAGGGGTACCAGACACGAGACTTGTAAGTCTTCCTGGGTACTGTTTGTGCACCTGTAGATATATACCTAGCTTATACACAGTATCGAAACTAAACTTGTCAATAATACCTTGAACAAATGCACGAGGGTAGTCGGGTTGATGGAGAAATGGCGTGACTGCCGGTGTTTAATACCGCACTTTCAGGGCTACCAGACACGAGACTTGTAAGTATTCCTGTGTACTGTTTGTACACCTGTAGATATATACCTAGCTTTCACACAGTAACGAAACTAAACATGTCAATAATACCTTGATGAAATGCACGAAGGTAGTCGGGTTGATGGAGAAATAGCGTGACTGCCGGTGTTTAATACCGCACTTTCAGGGCTACCAGATACGAGACTTGTATGTCTTCCTGGGTACTGTTTGTGTACCTGTAGATACATCAGGGGTACTGAACAGCTTGTCACTTTCTACCAAGGAATCATTAAACATCCAAATGCTTTTAAAGGGCGTGTCAAGGATATCAATACAATGCCTTCAATTAAATGTGCACATGGTGTCACCTAATAAATTCCAATAAGAAACGATACTACTTGTGAAGAAAAGAGCTTGTACGTGTTTGCAATATGATCTCGCCATGTGCGTTCACCGGTGTGTAGTGTACGCTTGGAACTACAGTCCGTAACCAAGGTCAATGCTACTCACCCGGTCATTCTTGTCCATGGACGGGAACCAAGAAACACATTTTCATTCTATACTATGAGAAATTCAAAATTCATTTTTAGGAATTTTTCAAGTACCATTGTTTTTTCTGAATGTTAACATTTCGTTTAGTCACTCACAATGAAGGGGTAGAGAGCCATTTCGTGTTGTGTTATCACACAACACGAATTTTTCTTGTAATCTGTAGAGAATATTTTCCTGTAAAGGGAACCACGATTTTTTTGGAGGAGGTTAACATTTATTAATGTGACTGACAGTTGGTTTTAGTGTGTCAAGTTAAAAATTGCATAATTTGAGGAAAACATTATAATTATACATTTTAACCCTTTAGGTGCCGTCAATTTTTGACCTCCACCAAACCTAGCGCGAATAGGAATGAACTAATAATAATTAATTAAATTCCTAATAATTCATTAATTAGTTCCTTATTTACAATCGATCCCTTAATTCGATTTCAAGAAAACTAAGGCTGTGTGCTTATACGATACAAATTGGCTTTCCTGGACTATTAAATTAGACTCACAGACTCCAACTACATTACCATTTAGTGTTTAGTTTAGAGCGAAAGTGTACTTAGAATCAATGATTCAGCTTTATGTAGGTAAAGACAGGCACACTTGCATCAACATGCACGGACCCGCCTGTCAGAGAGAAGATTACGCCACATGTCGTCAGTCGCCTGTATCTAACCTATAGTTGAATTAAAGACAGAAGGGTATTGGGACGAGCTCGACCGAAGACAGCCGAACTGCCCTGACGAAGGCTCGCCCTACCGCTCCACCAATCACAGCCGAGCACTTTCCTTTTCGACGGAGGCAGCGTTGTCACGTCTCCTCTGTTGTAGCTGTCATCCGGTAGGTAGCAGCTGGGTGATGCGCAGTAGCAAACCGTGCTTTATTACGTTATTGGTTGTTGGTTATGTATGTTGTTTCGTGTGGTGTTATTGTGCTTCTGTTTGTTCGTGGCCAAGTGTTTAAACAGTCTTTTTCAAGACTAAACCTTATTTGAAAGACAAGTGTACGCACGTACTTTCTAGTTTTACACTTTTGTGACAGACATTATTTAATTACTGTTAATTCCGTACCATGTCTCAGTGCACTGAAACAGTGATAAAAAAACGCGGTAGGCCCCGCACTCGCGTGATAAGTGTGCCTTACACCAAGGTTGGAGAAAAAGGCGTTCCATTGCGAGGCCAATCCCGTGAGTTGGTTTGTCGAGTGAGAGACTACTTCCAGCGAGAGAAAATTAACAAAGGACCGATACTTCCAGTAGAAAAAGTTATCGAAAGAACTGCTGCGGCTTTGGAGATAGGAAAAATACAGTTGTGAGAATTGGAAAGGAGAAAATACAAAGTGAACAGAGTGGCTTGAAACTGAACACTCCTGATAAGAAATATTCGAGGTTTAAGCCTGTTACGGAGCTGGACGCCTTTCAAAAAGAATGCCATCCGCCGCCATGTCTACGGATTCTTCGTGAGAAGAGAGTATCCCACAGTAAGGAAGCTACAAGTAAGTCTTGCAGAAGCAGATCTTTTTCGTGGAAGCAAATCATCTGTTGCCATTATATTGAAGAGATTGGGTTTCAAACACAAGAAATTTGGTAGCCGTAAAATATTAATGGAAAGAGGAGACATCATTGCTTGGAGGTGCAGATTTCTTAGAGAAATAAAAGATTTAAATTTTGAGGAAATAGTTTGGCTTGATGAAACTTGGGTAAATTCTGGGCACTGTAAAAAAATTGGATGGACTGATGATTCTGTTGAAGGTACGTTTCCTGTTCCCGTTGGAAAAGGGGGGAGGATAATTGTGTTGCATGCTGGCAGCTCTGCTGGATTTATTCCTAACTGTGCATTACTTTTTACATCAAAGAAAACCAACGAGTATCATGAAGAGATGAACCACAAAGTATTTTTAAAATGGTTTCAAGATGCTTTACTTCCAAACCTAACGAGGCCCTCGCTCATTGTAATGGACAATGCAAAGTACCACTCAAAAGTAGTTGACAAACCACCTAACAGCAGTTCTAGAAAGGATGAAATAATAGAGTGGTTAAATAATCATGACATACAGTATGAAAAGGCGATGTTAAAAGCTGAATTGTTAGAACTTATTCAAAGAAACAAACCTCAGACAAAATATGAAGTCGACGAAATTGCGAAAAAAACATGGTCACCGAGTACTTCGTCTGCCACCATACCACTGTCACTTCAATCCTATAGAATTAATCTGGGCTCAAGTAAAGGAATATGTTGCAAGAAGCAACAGGAAATTTAATATAACTGAAATATTACAGTTGACGAAAGAGGGGTTGGAACGTGTAACAGAGTCTGATTGGAAGAAGGTAGTAGACCACACGAAGAATATAATCCTAGATGCTTGGAAAAATGAAGGGTTGATGGAAGACTCCGTTGAGCAGATGGTAATAAAACATCGGCAATGACAGCTCCAGTGAAGAGGATTCGGACAGTGACAGCAGTGACAATGAAGAGGAAGAACGCGGCAGTAACGTGAGTGGTATTTTCCCTCTCTCTCCGGTGGCAGAAAGAGTGTTGGACTTCGATGAACTGTAAAAAGCCGTATTGATTGATAGTTTGTAATGATTGGTAAATATTACACCTTACATGTTACTAATACAATTTGTTAAATGCATTTTAATGGCACTACTTATTTCCTGGTTAAACTGTGCAGCAAAGTCTGTTGGCTTTTTCTATATGTACTGTTTAGTATTTAATTTACTCAGAAATAAAAGTAATTTCCAAAGAGGTTTTAGCCAATTATAAAATGGGCGCTATTGAAAAAGTAAATGAAAAAATTATAAGAGAAATAAAAATAATCGACTCACTAAATCTTATATTTTGTAAATAAATCCACGTTTTCTGTATATCAAATTGATTTCCTAAATTGAATGATAAGAAAATAAAAAAAAAAAAACATCCTTCATCACAAATCTGTGGTTAAAGTTAGTAACATTTAGTAATAAATTAAAAATATAACAAGTTTCGAAATATTTTTACAGATTTTTTGTCAAGTAATTAGATTACATTAAGTTGATCGATAAAAGTCACACTGAAGGAAATTTCATATCATAGTCGGATTGACGCCCTAGTCGCAAATTTTGCATTTTGGTCACTCTAGCAATTTAAGTTTAGACACAACAATTAACAATTATTATACTATAACGGTTTTAACAGGATACCTTTTATTGGTTAAAAATACTATCCTAAACGAGCTTTATCAGGTTCAAACTACAGTATCTTTATTTGTTTTTAAGTTGATTTTTTGACCGCTGCACAGTGGTCATTTCAATGGATTTGCTAAGACTGATAAGACTGAGTATATAATTATAACTTAGCAGACTTGCATTTACTTAACGTATATAATTTTAGTTCTTTTCAATATACTCCTTTTTGTTTTGAAGGTAACTATTAATAACAGTTAAAATGTACCATATTCAAATTATTTATTATTAGGCCAATGTATATATTTTCAATAATACACTCGTGGTTTCAGTAAAAATCCTTTACAAGGTTTTGATTTCTGATTAAATTACTTATAAAATAACAATTCTCAAAACAACGAACGCTATTAATTTATCGCTTCGATAAATGTGTCCACATGTTTCCGCTGCGAACCACCCCTACCTAGAAGCGGTTGATGTGAACGCTGTGGAGGATCGAGTCAGACAGAACAACTTGGCAACACTGTAGCCGACCGGTCCCGAAGAGGCCCCGAAACCTCGGCCATCGCTGCCAGGTCCCAATACCCTTCTGTCTTTAATTCAACTATAATCTCATTTTAGCTGAAACGGAGGTGACGCGCTGTCTCCAGCCACAAAGGCCGCCACTAAAAATATAAACTTATAGACTTCCTTCTGATAACGCGTTTTCCTGGAACAACAAACGTCCCTTGGCTTTCACACGCAGTTCCTTCAATCAATTCTATTGTCCATTTAAGGTTACAAGTTTCAGTTCACAACCTCAGTGACTGAATGAAAATAGTGTTTTTATATATATATTAAAAAAAAAACAAAGCGTAATTTTCTTATTATACACAAGAAAAGGACAAGTGTAGGACAGGATCAAAGTCCTTCCCCACCCCCCCCCCCCCCCACCCCCCCCCCCCCCCACCCCCCCCCCCCCCCACCCCCCCCCCCCCCCACCCCCCCCCCCCCCCACCCCCCCCCCCCCCCACATATTATCAGTAAAATCGCTCAGATAGCAGCACCTGTCAAACTTCGTGGTCTATCCCCTACATTGCGTTGCTACTTTTTACTTTGCAATAGCGAAGGTCAACTTTCCCATATGATCGTCTGACGACGACCCGTGTTGATTTTATTTATTCAAAAGTTGTAGAGATTTTCACGGTATGTAAACAAAATTCACGGCTTATTTAAGGTTTTTTCACGGTGAACGAAATTCACGGCTTATTCCCGGTTTCACACGTTTTCACGGTCGGGTGGGGACCCCCTGATCTGGGTCTGACCTTCTCGCACTAAGTAAATCAGTGTCTTCTCGGGTTATGGGTCAGATTACGGAACATGGTAACCTGAAGAAGCATCTTCACAGAGTCAAAATCCTTCGGAAGAATCCGCTCTGTATAATGTAAGACAAGCAGAAGGAAACTGATGAACATTTGCTCTTTGACTGCCTTGCAATAGTAAGGGGTATGCCATCATGGGTAGTTTGGACAAGGGTGGTGAATTTTCCCAGGAGGACCTGATTGGTTGTTTTCGGAGGTTTGTCCAAACTGTTTGAAACTGTAGAGGTCGGCTTCATAGTGTGCTTCCGGGATGCGCAAAAGACCCTTGAGGCATAAATGCATGGCCCATAGAAGATGAAGAAAAAATGATATGCCAACATCATCACTTCACTTCTCTGATCATAAAAGGCTATCTATCGTTAATAATAATTTCTTCCACATTTTTATATTTTCATTGGTTGTTGATGTGCTGGAATGCTCGGAATGTTTGTCACCTTCACTGTTTTCACGCCTATCTTTTAAACATTTATTCCACTCATAAACCCCTTTATTACTCATAGCAGACTCACCATAGGCCTTTGTTAATACTTTTAAAACTTTGTTACACTTTATTTCATTTTTAATTCAAAATTTGATACAAATTCTTTGATCAATTTTTTTAACACAGTTCATAAAACCCATTTAACCCTAGCTGCTGCCACTGAAAAACGAAACAATGAATACAGCTATAAATCTTGTTATACTCCAGGACATAAGTATCAACATAATAAAAAAATCTTGGAAATCAAACTCTCAAAACCCATGAAAATTTAAAATTCCTATTACTTTTTGAACATACCTCGTATACAAGTTAGTTTCAGTGCTCAGGGGGGATGACAACATTTCAGACATTTATTGGTCATTGGCACAGGGTTTGGTTAATTTGCAGAATATGTAAAATAATTAACACGCAACTAAAACATTAAGTTCAAAAACATCCAATACTTACATTTCAAACTTGCTTTGAAGCAGCTCAGCAATGGCTGGCAGTAGTGAAACGCACAAGTCCAGGTTCCAGATACCCCTGAAACAAACATGTTGTTTATACAAAAACATCTTGTGGTGTAGGTTTCAGTGGTACTCCTGTATACTCTCTGTTCTTGCATCTTCTCCTTTTTAGTATATTTCCTACAATATCTTCTCCACTCTTTCACTCAATTTTTGTTTTCTTTTATCCTATTCTTCAGATCTCCTGCCATTTATCTCTGACTCTAACACCCTAAAACCTTCTTCTTCTTTACAAAATAAACAAAACATCTATTCATATCCTTTCCTAAATTTATTGTAGTTATTATTCTTCACTAATGTAATCTCTCATTAATCTATTTGTCTTTGCTCAGTCTTTTTACTCCTAAGAAACGTCATTTTACTTGTCTAATCTTTAATTATTAAATTCAGGGTTCCCACTCAATCTTAATCATCGAAATCATGGCTCTTTCACAATTTAGCAATCAGTAATTTATGTACTGCAAGATTCCATCGCGGACCAATGATTGCAGATTTGATTGTCAATCTGTTCATCAATTTGAATCTTTGTCTAAGATTCAGTGTGCTTGAGATTCAAGATTTGGCTTCGACACATCTTTATTCAAAACAGCAACCAATTGATTGTGATCTGATATGATCTGATTCTCAGTTGTATTTTACTGCCCAACAAATTAAAATAAGGGCAATTGTTTAAATATAGATAATTAGTATACCCTTGTTTTTATAATTTTTTAGTACAACAATTTTAAAAGTAGTATTTTTACGTTTCAGTTTCTGTTTGTAATTGTGTTTAAATATTAGTAATAAAGAGAATCATTCATTCATTCAATTGTTGTAATTTATTCAGGAGGAAGAAATCTGCTTGTGTTATGGAATTTTCTCTTTCAATTGGTATAAAACTCAATGCACTTTCCATTGAGTAAATTTGTCTTGCTACAACAAATCTTCAATGACACATTGGACCTGGCAGTGAATTAAGCATACACTAGAATATGAGTTTGATAACACAGATCTAGGGTTAATCTAAAATTAGAGATATAAAACTCAAAAAGGCCATTGTGAACTGACGAAATGCAGTCAATATTACTTTAAAACCTAGTTTATGATTTTTTTAAAAATTTGTAACAGCAGAAAAATGTTAACAACTTGATTTATAATTCCCAACAAAAGCACAAAAAAACACGACAACACTTACGGCCTCAAGGTGATAACTCCAAGCAGATCCACTATCACTGATTGATCCCTTAGAGTGAGAGCGTGGTCTACGGCTGTCTGTAACAGAACAGTTTTATTTGTAGCACAAGGTGATAACTCCAAGCAGATCCACTATCACTGACTGATCCCTTAGAGTGAGAGCGTGGTCTACGGCTGTCTGTAACAGAACAGTTTTATTTGTAGCACAAGGTGATAACTCCAAGAAGATCCACTATCACTGACTGATCCTTTAGAGTGAGAGCGTGGTCTACGGCTGTCTGTAACAGAACAGTTTTATTTTGTAGCACAAGGTGATAACTCCAAGCAGATCCACTATCACTGACTGTTCCCTTAGAGTGAGAGCGTGGTCTACGGCTGTCTGTAACAGAACAGTTTTATTTGTAGCACAAGGTGATAACTCCAAGCAGATCCACTATCACTGACTGTTGCCTTAGAGTGAGAGCGTGGTCTACGGCTGTCTGTAACAGAAACAGTTTTATTTGTAGCACAAGGTGATAACTCCAAGCAGATCCACTATCACTGACTGATCCCTTAGAGTGAGAGCGTGGTCTACGGCTGTCTGTAACAGAACAGTTTTATTTGTGGCTCAAGGATTAAATGAGCACAAAACCTTGAAATAGTGAAATAGACTAATTCATACTCATCTCTAAATAAATATGTACTGTTGATAGAATTGGCAAACCAAAATTATCTGGGTGAGGTAAGCCATTAAAATTCTGATTCAGTTAAAATTCGCTGCTTAAAATGTTAAAATGTATCAACACTTACAACTTGACATAAAAATAAGAAATAAAATTAATGTTACTGGCAGAAGTGGCTAATAATAAAAAAATACTCATTATTTAGGTTGAAATCAATGTAGTTGGGATTCAAGTCCATGGTAGTAAAACAATATTTAGCAATAAGGAAAGAAATGGGTATTACCTAATAAAGTGCAACCTTTTTAAGTCGGACCAGCCGTCGCAGTAGCCAATACGACATAAACGAAAATCCAGGTTAACCGAAGAATGTTGATAAAATACATTTCAATATGTACAAACAATACAATATTTGTTTATTGCAGAGAAACACTTAAAATACAGGTCACGAAAAAAGTATAATACAGTATATACAGTTTAATTTTTCTGAAAGAATTTTGTTAATTTGTGTTGCGTTCGCTTTGGATGCTGTTTCTGTACCATTCGGTCATGCATCCTTTTTCAACATGAGAAGCTCGGCCAGTGTTGTCTATCTTTATTGCTCGAAATATACCGATAACCCAAATGAGATGCTGCTTCCTCATGGCTTGTAACTGATCCTCCCTGTTATAGACATCTTTATCGCAAAAAGTCGCAATACATTGCAATTATTTTTCTAAGAACAGTCTACTAATAAAAAAACATACGTACCACGCTTGGCAGTCTGGGCGGAAGGTAAAAGGCTAATTTAAAATTTGATGAACCGATCTGGTTTACCCGGAGATCCGACTTAATGAGATTATACTGTATAGGAAATTGTTTCTTTATGGGATGAATGATTTTTAAATATCTTTGAGATGTGATGAATCAAACTAACAAAGGGAGCTCTTAACGCAGATATAAAGATAATATAAGGTTACAGAAAAAATTAAATAATATTATCTGATATAGTACAAGGAAGTAATACCTAAGGCATTGGCAAACAATCCTGAGAATTTAAAGCACTAATAAAATTCTTAAAGCACTTAGGCTTAGTACATGGACTAGCCATTTTGAGGACAAGAACATAATGGTCCAAATTGAAAATTAAAAGATAAAGCTGGGATGCATTAATCATAAGAATTGTGACCAAAAATTGCCACAAATTCATTATAAAATTTTGCATGTTGCAGCGTAGTTAAATGAAACCTAGATTTTGCATAATGATGGGATAAAATTTATAAAACAATATTTAAGGAATATTACTGAAGAATATAGCATATATTAAAGTAATATACCAAACAATACTCAAAAATATTATTATATTAAAAAGATTAATATTATGAGGGTGAGAGACATCTCACAACATGTGAGCAAATGCTGCAGCGTGTGCCATTTTGGTGCTGAAAATTATTTTCAAAATACAGGATGGGGCAAACCAACCCTACCTGCAATGTATAGTGGCTAAACCGAGAAATTTACCTTCTTTGTTATAACGAAAATTCCCTTATTTTAACCCCAGAGTATTCATGAAAATAATTTTAAACACTTTTGAGGGGTAGGGATCATTTTTGAAAGATTTCAAAATGCAAAGGTAGGTCAAGCCATACCTCATTTGAAAGTCTGTATTTACTAACCATTTTGAAAAAAGTATTAATTTATTTCGCTTCTTGTTTACACAGTGGTCAAAAATTCAAAACTTATTCAGTTTCACAACATTTTTGAGCAAATACTAATTTTTATCCAAGTTACCAAAGAAGTACTCTTTCAAAATATACGTTACAGTTGTCACTTTTCAGCTTATTTCCAATTTTTTTTAAGTAGTTAAAATTTATGATATTTCCAACACAAAAAACACCTATTAATAGTTCTCTTAAAATCTTCAATGGCTCTTATTTCAAGTTTGGCTTAACCTTCAATGGTAGAGAAATGCCAACACAATTTGTTCATGATTTTTTATTGCTTTTGTAGTCCCACTGTATTCTGCTATCTTTCCCATAGGGTATTCAAAAGTGTCTCACTTTAATGAAAGGTACTGCATAATGAAAAAAAAAACAAAAAAACACACAGAAAATAGGACAATGATTTCAGTTAATGAGAAAACCTCAATGACACTAGCCATTTTAGGAGTTAGTGTTACTGAAAACATTATTAAATTATTATTTTTCTGAAGATACTACCAAGATATAAGTAAGTATGTGATTATACCTTTAGAGTTAGATTGAGACGTTTCAAGATATACACAGCCATTAGAACCATCTGCACTAGAGAATTCAAATATAGAAAGGAGAGAAGTTGGATGGATATACTGACAGCAATAAAAGGCTGTTTTCAAAAAGAAGGCCTTTTTAAGATGCCAGGTAAATGAGACATATAACAAAACTTTGCAGCGAAATGACAATCAACTGACCTTGAGATCCTTATTGTGCCACATGGAGTAGACAATCTGTAGCTGCCGCTCTCGCATCTTGAGGATGTTAACTATGTATTCGTGTCCGCGCATGATAGACGACAGGACCTCCGCTTCCGACATCTCTGGGAATGTTTGCTGCAGCCTTTGCTATACGATATAAAAATGAGTTCAACCAAAGACTACCAAATTCAAAATAAGCAATCTTTAAACAATTTATTGTAATCTCTAGTTTGCAATTAAAAAATATATAATCCAAAATATAATACAATTACAATAACGCCATTTTTAACTTATCTCATTAACACAATTTTGAGCAAATGTTATGTTTATAGATGGAAAAAGTCAGAGACCAACTGAAACAACAGAATGCAATCGTGATGGTTGTTGGAAGGGGTGATAAAGGGCTCATGCCTTCTGCCATACAGTATTTGCTTCATACATAAAATTAGCAGATAACCGCTTTCAACATTCTTTTAAGATTGGGCCACTTTGTCAACCAATATAAAAAATAACTAGAAAACCTAAATAAACTGTAACAATCAAAGTAACGTCACGAACAAAATCAAAACATACAACATAAATTTGATGGTGTTTGCACTTTACCACACTTCCTCACCATCACAGTTGTTTTTTTTTTTAGTTGATATGCCACAGTGAGTGCAGATATTGATTATTCCCTGGTATCTCAACTTCTACAGTGCGTGTAACATGCTTGTTTTCAGTTCACCAGTTCAGTGCAGTGTTAAGGTGAGACCTTCCTTATCTTCATCATTCTAGATATATCATTAATTACAAGGTGTAAAAACGTTCTTGATTTTTTTATGATATAAATTTTTAAAAAATTACTTTATTATTTTATCTATATTTCTCAATTGGCTTACCGGTAAGAATTCCTCCATGTTGAGTCCACTTGGTTTGTCCAAAGACATGGGGATGAAGTCCAAGTCCTTATCTTCCTCACAGACTTGCACCTGCCTTGCACTTGACTGAGTGACGACCATATTGTTGTTCACTCGGTTTTGCGAATCTAAAAATACAATAAAAACAGCTTTATTACCATGTAAATTGAGAGCTGCTCACTCCTCTCTTCCCAATAGATTTCAAAAGAGATAAAAATGTTTGATATAGAAGAAATTAAAATCAGAACACTCAGTGCTCAGGAAAACAATCCTGAATTTACTTACAAGAAAAATATCAATATTCATTTCACAATTAAAGTTCATAAATCCTACTAAATTCAGTCTCCTTTTAATTATAAATTAACTATTTGTCTTGACACAATGTGCTTCAAATTGTAGAAATAAGTTAGTCAATTGCAGGCGGTGAAAACCCTTCTCCAGCAGCTGGAGTTATTTGCAGTGGCAGATGGTGTAGTAGCAGCAGACAGTTTGCGGTGTACACAGTTTACTTTTGGCAGTTCTTTATTGCACTAATCGCAATTCTAAATCATATTTTATACATTTCTGAAATAAATAAATCTGAACTAGTAAATAGGAAACCCTACTGTTTTACTCACATTTACTTAAAGTAAGTAAAACACACCTACTGCTATTTAATAATGTAACGGAACATCTGAGCTCATTCTACCACATGTTTATTGTATTACTGTGAAAACAACTAACTGAGAGTATCCAACACATTCTAGTGGAAATGTCAAGAAATACAATGGTTATTGCTAAATGCAGAATGGATAACACAGCTTATTTGCCTTTCAGCCTTCGGTTCACCGAGTGGTAGGACAAACACACACTGTGTGTGTTAAACGTGAATATAGCAAAGCCCAAGGTGTTTTTAAATAGCCATGTGTGAAACAATTTAATTTAATTGTTTAAGAAAATTGTCAATTTTGTATTACCTATCTTCACTTAGATTTTAAAGTTTACAAAGAAATATTTGACTTAACCCATGTCAAGAACAATATTTAAAATTAAAAAAAATCAATTTCAATTTAAAAGATATCTGCGAGATGTATTACAAATTTTATAGTAATTCAAAATAAACTCAAATTAAAAATTCAACATATAAGAGAATGAAGTAAAAATAATGTGCTCTTGGTTAATAAATACAATAAAGACAAGTGAAATGTAGTTTATAACTCATGCCAAACAAACCTTGTGTACATATAGGCTTACTGTTTAAACAAATGTTAAAAGTGAGCAATAGTTTATTCATTTATACAAATATTTTTATATAATTGCGCATTGGAATTGGAATTTTCTGCAGATAAAACCTTAAATTACTGGACTATTTGTGGTCCAGAATTTTTACTGGGGCATTTTTGGAACGAATTTTACAACCACTTGTTTCAAACCCAAACTCAGACAAAACTTTGGCAACAATAATTTTTGGTATGTCCAAATCATCCTTCAATTCGTGCACTGTTAACCCATTGCGGATCAACGACGTGAGGGTAACGCGGAGCGAGGCGTGGACCAAAAGCACAATGACGTGACCCTCACGCGGATGACGTGGTACGGATGACTCATTTGTTTTGAACGCTTATCGGTGTTATAAGCCTCGAAGATATTTATAGTCTCAAGGTTGTTTTTGACGATGGAAGGATTGTGAAGGAAACAGGATTTTTCCGGACATTTGCCATCGTTCAGTGAAACAAGAAAACAGTAACACTACGTTTCGAGATCTGCAATCTGATCTCTTCTTCAGGTAAAGAACTAACCTAATACATAATTACAAACTAAGTTAAAATAAACAAATCTTACTAAAGCGTTGTGGCACGCCTAAGTCAGGAATCACAACCTACATGTTGTTGTCAACTTCACTAACACTAAAGACATGCACTTAATACAAAACTATACAAAACACTAATCATTAAAAGTAAACTACGGAAACAGGTCACAATGCGTCTTCACTCGTCTACTGACCACCTACGACTGACCAGAGGGACTAGCCAATGGCAATCGTGACGGCTGGCTAAAACAAGATGGCGGAAATACAAGGGAAGGGGAACAGGAATGGGCCCTTTCGTTATTATTGGTTTCATGCGAGATGAACTTCTTAAAACCATATTGTGACTCCGCATTGGTTTATTACAAATACCCGATCCGTTTGATACTTTTGGTTTTCTCTTTAGTTCATTTTTTAGAATTGGCAACCAAAGCGGCCTAATCTCGACTGATGGTTGACTGATTGGTTGGTCTGCCAATTTAATGTATGTTGCCTCAATTAATTTCCTTTTGAAGAAATGTGGTTTCCCGGTGCATTATGTGGGCTTCATCCCAATTCATATGATGGTCTTCGGACCAACAATGGTGTGCAATTTTTTGACTTTTCTGTGAAACCCTTTCTCGTGTTTTCTTTGTGTTCTTTTATCCTTACGTTTAGTGGTCTTTTTGTCTCGCCTATGTATTCCCTATTGCAGCTACATTTTATACTGTAAACACAGTTTTTGGAATCCTGTGTGCCATTTTTTGGTTTTGTTTTTACGAGACTTTGTCTAAGAGTGTTGTGTGTTTTAAACGCGGTTCTAATGTTGTACTTTCTACCTACTCTTCTAATTTTCTCCGATAATCCCGGCACATAAGGGATTGACATAAACGCAAATTTATCACAAATCTGTTTTTCTGACTCAGGAATGATTCTTCTGGTTCGTTTGCACTTATTAATTACTAATTGAGGGTATCCATTGCTTCTGAGATCCGATTCAATTTTCTTAAATTCTTCTTTTAGTCCATCTTTATCTGAGCACAAGCTCTTTGCTCTATCAAACAACGAGTAGGCTACTCCTTCTTTGACAGATTTTTTGATGGTTGGATTGATAATTTAAATATTTTCCTGTGTGTGTTATCTTTCGAAAAACAGTTGTCTTAAGGACATCCCTATCTCTTAATACACACACATCCAAAAAGGGAAGCTTGTTTTGGACTTCCACTTCCATTGTGAGGCGGATGGAAGGAGAAATACTATTAATGTGATTCAAAAAATTATTTAATTCAATGTCTCCATGAGAAAAAATAACAAAGGTATCATCCACATACCTCCACCAAATCTTCGGTTTGAACTGAGCTGAAGCCAAAGCTTTTCGCTCGAATTCCTCCATAAAGATATTGGCGAAAATAGGAGACAGTGGAGAACCCATTGCCATCCCCTCATCTTGACGGTAAATTTTACCCTCTAACTCAAAATAATTGCATTGAGTGCATAGTTCTAACAGTTCCATAATTACTGGCACGGGAAGTTTAGTTCTATCCTTTAATGTTTGGTCTTCTTTGAGACGTGATTTAATAATTCCGAGAGTTTCTGGAACTGGTACATTTGTAAATAGACTTTCGACATCAAAACTTACCAGTTTGTCAGTTTCAGTCAACTTTAGGGATTTTGACTTCTCTACGAAATCCCTGGAATTTTTGATGAAAGAGTCAGTTTTTCCTGCCAATGGCGTTAAGATGTCCAAGAGGACTTTAGACAATTCCCTGCAAGGTGAATCACGAGAACTAATGATGGGCCGAAAGAGGATGGTAGGTTTGTGGATTTTGGGAAGGCCATACATATGGGGGATTTTTGAGTGGTGAGGAGTTAATTTAGATCTAAATTTATCTGAAAAAAATTCTTTATGTTTTCTTAAGGTGTTTGCTACTTTGCGTTCAAATGAATCAGTCGGGTCTTTATTTAAAACTGTATATTTGCCAGTATTTAAAGTTTCCGCAATCTTTTCTTTATACGCTACCGAGTCAAGTACCACAGTAGCGTTGCCTTTGTCGGCAGGTAAGATTTTGACCGTGTCGTCTTTCCCCAAGGATCGACCTGGCCTTTTTCTCCTCTATTGTCAAATTGGGTTTTGTGGGAGGAATTTTTTCTGAGTAAAAGACTGGCCTCACAACGAAACCGGTCACCCTGTTCCTCAGGTAACTGTGAAAACAGCCGACTCGATTCCAGTTACGAAATCCAGTGCCTTTACCGATTTTTGTGCCACAGAAAAGTTTAAAACCCTTGGATAAGACTGATATTTCCGCTTCATTCAGGATTTTTGAAGAGAGGTTGATTACATTTTTTTTTTGTAGGTTGTGATTCCTGACTTAGGCGTGCCACAACGCTTTAGTAAGATTTGTTTATTTTAACTTAGTTTGTAATTATGTATTAGGTTAGTTCTTTACCTGAAGAAGAGATCAGATTGCAGATCTCGAAACGTAGTGTTACTGTTTTCTTGTTTCACTGAACGATGGCAAATGTCCGGAAAAATCCTGTTTCCTTCACAATCCTTCCATCGTCAAAAACAACCTTTAAACAAAGAATTGATTCTCGGTACGGACCCGGAACCAGTAAACAAATCAAAGACCTTGAGAGCTTGCATCTTAAATTAACTAAACACATTAATCATTTAACTTTCTTGCATAAATGTAAGGTTGAAGACCTTATGCCTATAGGGTTAACTCTAAAAACTCCTTTTCATAGTAGGAAAGCCAGTAAAATTTTGTCTTCTGCTTCTAAATCTTTACTTAAAGAAAGAATTGCATATCATCATCGTGAAAGATACCTCCTCCAAAATAGTATTGAGTGTAAAAAAACTGAATTAAAAACACTGATCGGTACAGAATTCAACAACATTCTCGAAAGCATCCAAAATAGATGTATAAAAGTTTCTGAAACAGATAAGAAAAAGAAAATCTCCAAACTGGAAAAAATTAGGCCTAAAAAATGTAATTTGCCTAAGGATGGCAACGTGAATACGGATGCAAATAATAAAAATGTAATCAACCTCTCTTCAAAAATCCTGAATGAAGCGGAAATATCAGTCTTATCCAAGGGTTTAAACTTTTCTGTGGCACAAAAATCGGTAAAGGCACTGGATTTCGTAACTGGAATCGAGTCGGCTGTTTCACAGTTACCTGAGGAACAGGGTGACCGGTTTCGTTGTGAGGCCAGTCTTTTACTCAGAAAAATTCCTCCCACAAAACCCAATTTGACAATAGAGGAGAAAAAGGCCAGGTCGATCCTTGGGAAAGACGACACGGTCAAAATCTTACCTGCCGACAAAGGCAACGCTACTGTGGTACTTGACTCGGTAGCGTATAAAGAAAAGATTGCGGAAACTTTAAATACTGGCAAATATACAGTTTTAAATAAAGACCCGACTGATTCATTTGAACGCAAAGTAGCAAACACCTTAAGAAAACATAAAGAATTTTTTTTCAGATAAATTTAGATCTAAATTAACTCCTCACCACTCAAAAATCCCCCATATGTATGGCCTTCCCAAAATCCACAAACCTACCATCCCTCTTCGGCCCATCATTAGTTCTCGTGATTCACCTTGCAGGGAATTGTCTAAAGTCCTCTTGGACATCTTAACGCCATTGGCAGGAAAAACTGACTCTTTCATCAAAAATTCCAGGGATTTCGTAGAGAAGTCAAAATCCCTAAAGTTGACTGAAACTGACAAACTGGTAAGTTTTGATGTCGAAAGTCTATTTACAAATGTACCAGTTCCAGAAACTCTCGGAATTATTAAATCACGTCTCAAAGAAGACCAAACATTAAAGGATAGAACTAAACTTCCCGTGCCAGTAATTATGGAACTGTTAGAACTATGCACTCAATGCAATTATTTTGAGTTAGAGGGTAAAATTTACCGTCAAGATGAGGGGATGGCAATGGGTTCTCCACTGTCTCCTATTTTCGCCAATATCTTTATGGAGGAATTCGAGCGAAAAGCTTTGGCTTCAGCTCAGTTCAAACCGAAGATTTGGTGGAGGTATGTGGATGATACCTTTGTTATTTTTTCTCATGGAGACATTGAATTAAATAATTTTTTGAATCACATTAATAGTATTTCTCCTTCCATCCGCCTCACAATGGAAGTGGAAGTCCAAAACAAGCTTCCCTTTTTGGATGTGTGTGTATTAAGAGATAGGGATGTCCTTAAGACAACTGTTTTTCGAAAGATAACACACACAGGAAAATATTTAAATTATCAATCCAACCATCAAAAATCTGTCAAAGAAGGAGTAGCCTACTCGTTGTTTGATAGAGCAAAGAGCTTGTGCTCAGATAAAGATGGACTAAAAGAAGAATTTAAGAAAATTGAATCGGATCTCAGAAGCAATGGATACCCTCAATTAGTAATTAATAAGTGCAAACGAACCAGAAGAATCATTCCTGAGTCAGAAAAACAGATTTGTGATAAATTTGCGTTTATGTCAATCCCTTATGTGCCGGGATTATCGGAGAAAATTAGAAGAGTAGGTAGAAAGTACAACATTAGAACCGCGTTTAAAACACACAACACTCTTAGACAAAGTCTCGTAAAAACAAAACCAAAAAATGGCACACAGGATTCCAAAAACTGTGTTTACAGTATAAAATGTAGCTGCAATAGGGAATACATAGGCGAGACAAAAAGACCACTAAACGTAAGGATAAAAGAACACAAAGAAAACACGAGAAAGGGTTTCACAGAAAAGTCAAAAATTGCACACCATTGTTGGTCCGAAGACCATCATATGAATTGGGATGAAGCCCACATAATGCACCGGGAACCACATTTCTTCAAAAGGAAATTAATTGAGGCAACATACATTAAATTGGCAGACCAACCAATCAGTCAACCATCAGTCGAGATTAGGCCGCTTTGGTTGCCAATTCTAAAAAATGAACTAAAGAGAAAACCAAAAGTATCAAACGGATCGGGTATTTGTAATAAACCAATGCGGAGTCACAATATGGTTTTAAGAAGTTCATCTCGCATGAACCAATAATAACGAAAGGGCCCATTCCTGTTCCCCTTCCCTTGTATTTCCGCCATCTTGTTTTAGCCAGCCGTCACGATTGCCATTGGCTAGTCCCTCTGGTCAGTCGTAGGTGGTCAGTAGACGAGTGAAGACGCATTGTGACCTGTTTCCGTAGTTTACTTTTAATGATTAGTGTTTTGTATAGTTTTGTATTAAGTGCATGTCTTTAGTGTTAGTGAAGTTGACAACAACATGTAGGTTGTGATTCCTGACTTAGGCGTGCCACAACGCTTTAGTAAGATTTGTTTATTTTAACTTAGTTTGTAATTATGTATTAGGTTAGTTCTTTACCTGAAGAAGAGATCAGATTGCAGATCTCGAAACGTAGTGTTACTGTTTTCTTGTTTCACTGAACGATGGCAAATGTCCGGAAAAATCCTGTTTCCTTCACAATCCTTCCATCGTCAAAAACAACCTTTAAACAAAGAATTGATTCTCGGTACGGACCCGGAACCAGTAAACAAATCAAAGACCTTGAGAGCTTGCATCTTAAATTAACTAAACACATTAATCATTTAACTTTCTTGCATAAATGTAAGGTTGAAGACCTTATGCCTATAGGGTTAACTCTAAAAACTCCTTTTCATAGTAGGAAAGCCAGTAAAATTTTGTCTTCTGCTTCTAAATCTTTACTTAAAGAAAGAATTGCATATCATCATCGTGAAAGATACCTCCTCCAAAATAGTATTGAGTGTAAAAAAACTGAATTAAAAACACTGATCGGTACAGAATTCAACAACATTCTCGAAAGCATCCAAAATAGATGTATAAAAGTTTCTGAAACAGATAAGAAAAAGAAAATCTCCAAACTGGAAAAAATTAGGCCTAAAAAATGTAATTTGCCTAAGGATGGCAACGTGAATACGGATGCAAATAATAAAAATGTAATCAACCTCTCTTCAAAAATCCTGAATGAAGCGGAAATATCAGTCTTATCCAAGGGTTTAAACTTTTCTGTGGCACAAAAATCGGTAAAGGCACTGGATTTCGTAACTGGAATCGAGTCGGCTGTTTCACAGTTACCTGAGGAACAGGGTGACCGGTTTCGTTGTGAGGCCAGTCTTTTACTCAGAAAAATTCCTCCCACAAAACCCAATTTGACAATAGAGGAGAAAAAGGCCAGGTCGATCCTTGGGAAAGACGACACGGTCAAAATCTTACCTGCCGACAAAGGCAACGCTACTGTGGTACTTGACTCGGTAGCGTATAAAGAAAAGATTGCGGAAACTTTAAATACTGGCAAATATACAGTTTTAAATAAAGACCCGACTGATTCATTTGAACGCAAAGTAGCAAACACCTTAAGAAAACATAAAGAATTTTTTTCAGATAAATTTAGATCTAAATTAACTCCTCACCACTCAAAAATCCCCCATATGTATGGCCTTCCCAAAATCCACAAACCTACCATCCCTCTTCGGCCCATCATTAGTTCTCGTGATTCACCTTGCAGGGAATTGTCTAAAGTCCTCTTGGACATCTTAACGCCATTGGCAGGAAAAACTGACTCTTTCATCAAAAATTCCAGGGATTTCGTAGAGAAGTCAAAATCCCTAAAGTTGACTGAAACTGACAAACTGGTAAGTTTTGATGTCGAAAGTCTATTTACAAATGTACCAGTTCCAGAAACTCTCGGAATTATTAAATCACGTCTCAAAGAAGACCAAACATTAAAGGATAGAACTAAACTTCCCGTGCCAGTAATTATGGAACTGTTAGAACTATGCACTCAATGCAATTATTTTGAGTTAGAGGGTAAAATTTACCGTCAAGATGAGGGGATGGCAATGGGTTCTCCACTGTCTCCTATTTTCGCCAATATCTTTATGGAGGAATTCGAGCGAAAAGCTTTGGCTTCAGCTCAGTTCAAACCGAAGATTTGGTGGAGGTATGTGGATGATACCTTTGTTATTTTTTCTCATGGAGACATTGAATTAAATAATTTTTTGAATCACATTAATAGTATTTCTCCTTCCATCCGCCTCACAATGGAAGTGGAAGTCCAAAACAAGCTTCCCTTTTTGGATGTGTGTGTATTAAGAGATAGGGATGTCCTTAAGACAACTGTTTTTCGAAAGATAACACACACAGGAAAATATTTAAATTATCAATCCAACCATCAAAAATCTGTCAAAGAAGGAGTAGCCTACTCGTTGTTTGATAGAGCAAAGAGCTTGTGCTCAGATAAAGATGGACTAAAAGAAGAATTTAAGAAAATTGAATCGGATCTCAGAAGCAATGGATACCCTCAATTAGTAATTAATAAGTGCAAACGAACCAGAAGAATCATTCCTGAGTCAGAAAAACAGATTTGTGATAAATTTGCGTTTATGTCAATCCCTTATGTGCCGGGATTATCGGAGAAAATTAGAAGAGTAGGTAGAAAGTACAACATTAGAACCGCGTTTAAAACACACAACACTCTTAGACAAAGTCTCGTAAAAACAAAACCAAAAAATGGCACACAGGATTCCAAAAACTGTGTTTACAGTATAAAATGTAGCTGCAATAGGGAATACATAGGCGAGACAAAAAGACCACTAAACGTAAGGATAAAAGAACACAAAGAAAACACGAGAAAGGGTTTCACAGAAAAGTCAAAAATTGCACACCATTGTTGGTCCGAAGACCATCATATGAATTGGGATGAAGCCCACATAATGCACCGGGAACCACATTTCTTCAAAAGGAAATTAATTGAGGCAACATACATTAAATTGGCAGACCAACCAATCAGTCAACCATCAGTCGAGATTAGGCCGCTTTGGTTGCCAATTCTAAAAAATGAACTAAAGAGAAAACCAAAAGTATCAAACGGATCGGGTATTTGTAATAAACCAATGCGGAGTCACAATATGGTTTTAAGAAGTTCATCTCGCATGAACCAATAATAACGAAAGGGCCCATTCCTGTTCCCCTTCCCTTGTATTTCCGCCATCTTGTTTTAGCCAGCCGTCACGATTGCCATTGGCTAGTCCCTCTGGTCAGTCGTAGGTGGTCAGTAGACGAGTGAAGACGCATTGTGACCTGTTTCCGTAGTTTACTTTTAATGATTAGTGTTTTGTATAGTTTTGTATTAAGTGCATGTCTTTAGTGTTAGTGAAGTTGACAACAACATGTAGGTTGTGATTCCTGACTTAGGCGTGCCACAACGCTTTAGTAAGATTTGTTTATTTTAACTTAGTTTGTAATTATGTATTAGGTTAGTTCTTTACCTGAAGAAGAGATCAGATTGCAGATCTCGAAACGTAGTGTTACTGTTTTCTTGTTTCACTGAACGATGGCAAATGTCCGGAAAAATCCTGTTTCCTTCATTTATAGTCTGTTTTCCTGGACTGGCTTTTTTATCTTATCTCTGGTACTCGTCCACAAATACTCCCCTCGTTATCGGTTAATAACGTTATTATTTGCGACAAATAGTTTGTCTGAGGCGTACAGTCGTGGAGTTCGATTTTCCTTTGCCTCGTGTGCGTGTACGTAAATAAAATGGGTGACAATTTACGATCATCTGAATTAGATAGACTATTATTAGAAATTGGAAGTGATAAAATCGATGTCGATAGTGTTATTGAGGATGGAGACGGTTCTATCACGCGTATTTGTCCACGTTTACGCGGATACTAATGTTGACAGTGACGAGCGGGCTATCACACTAAAATCCACTACTAAGACAAAAGTCTCAATACAGTGTAAATATTTTGTAAATATTAGATTAGTTGTTTCTTGAAGTGACAGTTTTATTACAACATTTTTTTATTGTGTAAAACATTTGATCCGTCCTACATCAAGCAGCTACAACACGCAAAAAACGTTAGTAAAAATGTTACGTACCTGTTTTTTTACATTTTTTCTAGTATAATATACTTGTCTAATATGATCTGTATAATGTTTATATAACATAATTAACAACATAAACAAAGAAAACATGTATAATTAGCGAGCGCGCTAAGCAGGCAGGTAGGCGTGCAACCACTGCGGGTGCTGCGTTGTAATACGGATTAATTCGTACTCTAAGGCCCGCGCGCCCGCCGTTTTCACGATCGGCAATGGGTTAAGTGATTGTCTGCTTTGATTGTAAAAGGAACATGTTCAATGTTTTTGGAGATTCACGATAATGAAAATCGACCAGAACACAGATCACTTTCAATCGTGACCAGTTATATAACGGTTGAACCACGAATTCACAAAAGTCCATGATATAGCTTTCCCTTAGAAGGCTTGCTTGATCATTTTGAATCATCTCCGCACAAGTTTTCCTAAGTTTGAAACAAAACTTGACGCAATTCACTGTTCTTTAGGTTCCATCATTTTTTAAGGAAAAAATCTAACAAAGACATGAGAAACACATGTACTGAATACCGTCTTATTAAAGGTATGAATGGGAGCTATTCTCTGTCCAAGCAGAAGGGTACAGAGATAGTGTGTGCTAAATCTGATAATAGTAGCTGCTGTAAATAATGAGTAACGCCTGAATATCTGATTCTTTTCACACAACTCACATTTGATTTTCAACAGACCAAGTGTTACATGTGACTCTACATGAAATGAGGTTCTTGAGATTGAATGTAGAAAGGATGAAATAGGTATATAGTGAGAAATACTAAACAAGTGGGAGATAGTGTGTAAAAGACATATTGGTGCATACGAGGTGTAACGATAGTTCGTAGTGAAAAGGGAAAAGGAGGTACGGTAAGGATTAATGACCACCCAGACACCACAGAATGGTTGAACCTATACCAGATGGTAACGTTTTTGTACACACTAACTAACGTAAGACTTACTAATGATATCAGTCTTGTTGGTATTGCCCGAGGTAGAGGTAGAGGTGGAGGTGGAGGATCTCTGGGTATGGAAGTTGCGGCCAACAGAAGATGTGCGACTGTGGCCAGGGGAGCGGATTGTCACTAGAGACGGCTCACTGGGGCTGTGCGGTAGACCCTCGTTCAGCCTACACATTAAAAATTTGCTATGGTAAATGCTGATGGTGAAATGATTGATTTTTCTTTTACATAAAAGAAAAAGTACATAATATTTTACATAAAAGTTTAACATGTGAGTGTTAAACTCGATTCCACAAACACTAATGAATGGAAAGTTTACACTTTGTCATTGCATGCAATATACTATTCATTGCTTTCAGATGTTCTATATTTTTACGGTTATTTTGTCTATATTCTACTTCTTGAATTAGGTCTTCCAGAATTTTACCAGAAATTTGCTGGGTATTCATTAAAAAAGTTGTTAAATCTTACTTGGTGGGAAAATCGGAGTCAGGTGATGTACTGAGCTCAGGGTCCTTGCACGAACTGAGACGCCGTAGTAACTGGCGGGGACGCGGTGGGGCGAGGGAGGGACTGGGAACACGGCGGCGGGGTGAAGAAAGGGGAGGAGGTGATCGGGATTTGGGGGGAGAGGGGGTCCGTGGCTCCAGCAGAGAAGGAGGAGGAGCACTGGGCATTGGTGGCAGCGATAGGTCTGCAATCAGAGTTAAACCTTTATCTAAAACAATTCTGATAAAAAGTATTCAGCTTGGATATCTGCATTTTGACAATCTGGTCCCAGGATATAAAGTATCTAGAATCAGAGGTTCCTGAATTTTAAGGCTATTTACGATTTTCACAATTAAATAAATGCAATCACAAAATGTACTTTAAAACATAAAATATGAGTGATAAGACAATATTGCAGTGATGAGTGCAATGACAAATGAAGTGTAGTATTATTAGAGAACATCCATATTTTCTTACCAAGTGTTAAAACAATAACCCAAAAAATTGATTGATTTTAGAGAAATAATTAACCCTCTCCCGATCGAATTACCATGAAATACTTCTGATGCTACGGATTTAATTTAATTGGACTACTCCATCACGGAAGAACACATTCGTCATTTTTTTATTATTTTAACAACCCTACTTAAACAAAACTGTTACATATTAAACATAATTGTAAATTTTATTAATCTTTCTAAAACATGGTGGTATTTAAAAAATTATTAAGCCTATAACGTAAACTAAATAGAAATGAATACTCATTTGTACAAGAAATGTTTTTTTTGTACTATTAAATTAAAATAAGAGTACATGTCTCGCACAAAAAACTTTAAAAACTACACAAAAATGTGTCAGTAAAACAGCACCTTCAGGTTAGAAATAGGTCTAATAATAAAAAATAAAAACATAGCAAAAGAAGTTTGAAGGAAATTTGATGAATAACTGCTAAACCACTGCCAATAAAGAGATCGGTATAACATTTCATGTATTAAACCTAGATTCACTAGGCATAAAAACATGCAACTAAGAGGACAACCAGTACTGTCTATAGATATTTATATTGGGCAGACCCAAAATTGGCCGTTTGGTGGCAGCACAAAACAGAGAGCAATGATAAAGCAGTTAATGGTGATTGTTCGGGAGAGGGTTAAGTACAGATACGCAAATAAAACAATCACTTAAAAATATTAGAGCTTATCAGAGATTGACAATAACATAATTGGTCTTATTAATGTAATTTTGAATGTATATCAAGTTGTGTTTTTTTTAAATTAGGTAACATATTTAAAAATCATAGTTTATCTGTATAAGATATTCTACAAGAGAGTTTCAGTGTAACATCAATACTGTTTGTAAAATAATTTTATCTATGAATCAATAAATAATGTTACTTGATTCAAGGAAATAAATATTTTGCAATTTTAAATCAAATTAAAAATATTTACTTATTTAATATACTAATACAGCTCATGCACTAGTAAGTCTAATAAAATCTATAAAGTCAAATTTTACTGAAAATTCTGTATACTCATAGAATAGATTTTTTGAAGATCATTAATATTTTTAAAATTGGAATAAAACATTAGATTTTCTCTCCTTAGCTAGTATGCCTACAGAATAGCAATGCTTTACGCTGAATAACAGAATCTATTTCACACATGAATTGCATACTTATTGAAAAAGTAGAAATGAATGAATTAATATTATCAAAGAATGTTCGCAGTATATTTCACGGTTTGTGAACAAGACTAAATCACAAAAGCTACTAACTACTTATGTAAAGTTGTACAAAAAATGAAATAATGTAATCTAGACTATGTTACTGTTACCTTCATCGCTAACAGGAGGTGGTGCAAAGCTGGGAGGTGGACTTCGGTTCACTGCGAACAGACGGTACACTAAGCTGGGCTACACTACATACAGATCGGGAATATACGGGTACAGCTTATGGGCATGGGCACAAACGGTTCAACAAAAAAACTAACAGCGGTGTGATACTATTGTGATTGGTAGATGAGTACAATTTACAGACAAAACATTGGAATAGCTTACGATGAAATCATTGTTAGAAGACATTGCAACAAGCATACAAATGAACTGGTGCAAATATACCATTTTAATTGTACAATTAACTAATGCTTTGCTGTCAATTTAAAACACACATTTTTGCAACAAGGAGGATCAGATACTACAATAGTAAATGAACTGAGCAAATAATACCAGTTGGTATTGTACTACATTTCAGTCATCAATAAATGTAGAAACATCTTAACTCTCTTATTTTATTAGCATATAGAAACAACACAAACACTATTCTGCACAAAAGAATACATTTTTGTACCCATGAAATCTTTTTTAAATAATACTAGATTAATCTAACAATAAGATAAAAATTTTATATGCAATTCAATTCTCTAAAATAAAATTATTGACTACAGTTACTGAAAAAGAATTTTTAATCATTGTACTTCATAAATATAGTTCAGAGATCTTATTGACTCTAGATTAGTTAGGATTGTATGAAGCTGAAACCAACATTGTATAACTATTTAAAAAAAAGTTAACTGATACTTTATTAACTCTTCAACACAGGGATTTCCAAAAACTTTAGCCTGCTACAGGATTTTTCCTGCTCTTGAATGTACAATGAGATATTTTAGCTGTAATTAAATTGAGTATAAATAGTACATTTCTAAAAGATAGACATAATGCAACACTACTAAAAATTGTACATGTTATGCATAAAACAACCAAATTTCACAGATAGGCCTAAGGCTACAACACTCACAAGCACATACTAAATTACTTTTGTATCATTATTATTTTACACTTACTGTACAGTGAAATAGTATTTATACTAAAAACTAATAACCTTTGAATTTGTTACTGACTAAAAATTATTACAAAATAATTATTGTTTTACAAGTACTCATGAATCACAAACCGGTGTGTAAAAAACAACAAATCAGATGATGTTGCAATACAGCTGATTTGAGCTATCAGTTTGTTTCTCAATAATAAAGAATACAATTCAAAGCTCTATATAACAATTCGCTGGACATAATTCAAACTCACACCGCTAGATTGCATATACTTATGGTCAGTACTAAACCAGATGACATTTACATGAAATCATTGCAGTCAGCCTGTTATTTGGCCTTAGATTGTCACGTGAAACCACGTTGAAGGGTTAAGAATCTGAAAGGGTCTACTTGAAACCATGACTTTGTTGGACATTTGTGCTATAACTCTTGATAGAGAGTCCTACCTTAAAACTTGGTACACTGGTTCAATAAGAACCCTATTGATGTTATGGTCAATACACCCAAGGACATCTGTCTGCCTGCCTGTCGTTCATGTGATAACGCTTGATAGAAAAGTCCTAGAGACTTGAACCATGGTACATGGGTTCCTCTTGGTTCAAGGAAGAACCCTATTGATTTTGGGGGTCTAAAGGTTAAAGGCCAGTCCGTTTGTCTGCCAGTCGTCCATGATAACTCTTGATAAAAAAAGTCCCTACCGGGACTTGATACATAAGTTCCTCCCGTCTTTCCTGAAAATCTTTCAACTAAATCTATGCCATGTCAGTACGGCTGCTTGGCCGTTATTTATTATGTATTTATTTTATACTGATTTACACTTACGAGACGTCCTCGGCTGGAAGACAGACCTGTAGTCATTCATGTCTGGAATCTCTGCATGGTTCTCTTCCTCAGGATCTGTTTCTAGTTTATCTACTTCTTCTATTGTTTTCACATTAATTCTGTGAACCAGTGTATTAGTTAGTATTGTTGCATAGTTAACAAAGAACTTGGTATTTTATTTACTGATATTTTTAATTGAATTATATTCCATAACATTACACAAAATTTTTATTTTCATACATATACTGGGAATATCAATACAATATGATTCAGTTCATTATTTGGCTAAATATATAGTTTATTCATGTAAGTAACTTTACTGAATATTTGGCTGTAAATTGTTCAATTCTTCTTCGATATTGCCAAGTATTTTGCAGTTGAGTATAACAAACACCACAAAGTCTGACAATATGAACCATTGCTTGCTTCACGACAGTGAACAAAGTGCCATTTTTATAGATATAATTATATTTTTTTATGTTACAGTGGTTTTATATATATATATATATATATATATAAAACAAACAGTATTTTGGTATGTGAAATATCAATAACATAAGAACTAAAAAGTTAATTCACATTATCTTCTTTTACATTGAAAAATGCTAATTTGTGTAGTACCCTTAGAAGTCTAAACCAGCCACTTCTCCAATTTATGAGATAATATGTTATAATACAAACTATATAGAATGATGGTTAAAATAGAAGAATGTATTTTTGAGCAGAGAAAGATATCTCGAGCTTTCCAGACCAATACCATGTCATATCCTTGGTAGTAAGCAAAATAATGCTATGAAACGATAATAAGATTTCGGACAATTGCCATGTGCCTGCTAATAATTCTATGTGTGAAGCCTAAATAATTTTGCGTTTAAAGAAATTTGTCTCACAATGTATTACGTTCATATATTAACAGACAAACCACTAAGTCAACCTTTGGTTGTGGTTAGCCACTTCGGGTAATATTAAAGAAAGAAACAACTAGGAAACTCAAAAATGCTCTTAACAATCAGATGAATCTCAATCAACAAAATTCATAAACACACTATGACATTAAGGTCTAGGACCAAAACATAGTGCCGGAGGTTACCTTTACCCTTCCCCCTCCCGACCATCGCCTTCCTGACTCATTGTTTAAGATGACTTGCTGCAAGGCCGCAGGAAGCACTCAATTGATTTTATTATTAGTATCCCGTTTTTTGCCTACACTGATATGGCATATGTTAGTGCTTTTGAATTCTTGTGCTCGTGACTTGCATCCTGGACAGTCACAACACCTGGGTTCAATTCTACTGTCTGGACTCCAAGCAATTTTGGGTATGTTTACACAAAATTGATTGTATGTTTACTTTTCTCTTCTTTTGATGTACTAAATATCTCCCATCTGACGAAGAGAATAGCTTTCAATCCTTAAACCGTATTATAAATTTTGTAACATATAACGATGGCAAAAGTCCAAAATCCTCTTATCCTTTCAAACATCCCATCATCAATAACAAACTTTAAACAAAGTATGACTCAGTGCATTTTCAAGACAATCGTAAATCTGTCCCCCATTGCATTCTTTGAACAAATTAAGATTTTAAGAATTCTTTTTGGGATAACATCATAAAAAATTTTAAATGGCTATAAATTTGACTTCTTGTCAAGACTTAGTAACAGGTACAATGACGTATCATTTCGGACAGAGAGTATAAGTTTACGGACACCTCTGGCACAACAAGGAAAATACTTATAACAATTGATATTAAAAATATTTCTTTCACTATCACTAGCCTAAGCTCAAATTTGTATCGCCTTAAACTTCTTGGTTTACTACTCTCGTAACATGGCTTAGAGTAAAAAACTTGTTAAGAATCTTACGTGCTCTTTTCTGGGGCGGGTTTCTTGGTGAAGCTCTTGCGCACACTCTGGCCGTGGCTAAAGGGTGAGGGAGGTGTGGAACCACCGAGAGGGGCAACTCTCATAAGGTCTACCATCCACAGTGATACAGTGGTCAGCTGGAATGATGCTCCCACCTGACGGAAATTGATTGATTTAAAATATCTTCAATTATAAATATTTATTTATTTCAATGAGATCCATATGCTGTAATTTTATTGTTCTCCTGCCTAGCATCTTAGTTACAAATTTACCTAGAAAATCTACTCATTTAAATAAATCTTTAAAATAACAGGTTAAACTACTTTGTCAAAAGTTTGACATTTTCTGTCTGTAATTACTTTTACATTTAGTTTTATTTACATACTTCTTTATATAATTAGAATTGAAAAATAAAAAATGTTCTAATTAATTATTTGCAATATGAAATTAAGTATTATACTATTTCCATTAAATAATAAGTACTTCAATATTTCTGTACCTGACCTCCATGGACAAATTCAATTAAAAATGTGAGTTCGCTAAATATTTATTTAAAAATACCAGCTCATTTCCGGAAGCATGGTTTAAATATCTGAACTATTAAGAATAGTTGTATTATGCAAATAAAAAAATTAATGTTTACATAAACTCTGAAAACAAGTTATTTATTTAGTAATTTACAATTCATATTTTTCTATTATTAATTTTATATTAGTAAAAAAATTGTTTCTTTATATGCAAAATATTATTTTGTTCTATTTTTGATGCAAAGCAGTATTTTGTAAAATAAAACATTTTTTTAACTATTAGTTTTAAGATACCTATAATCTTAAATAATCCTTACATTAACTCTTGTACTTAGTATTTATACAATATATATATTTAGTTTACTTTATTATATATAATTGCGATTCAACGTTTATTGAAATAAATTAAATTCGGCTATTGCCATTTATACAAATTTAATGAATGTAAATAAGTCATTTGACAAGTATTTGGTCTTCCGATCATATGTTAGTTTGGTTATTTAAACACATATGTGAAAGAAACGGCCAAATACAAAATAATTGAATCGTAAAAAGTGAGGGCTCTGTGGTGTAATGGTAGCACATTCACCCGGCAAGTAAGAGATCCGGGTTCGAGTCCCAGCGGAGCAAGTACTTTTTGCGATTCAATGTTTATTATTCAGTACTCGCCAAAATAAATGTGTAGACAGTCCAAAGATCGAAATTGGACAAGTAAAACTTAATCAGTTAGACAGTACTAAATTTTTAGGAATGGTTTTAGACAAAAACTTAACTTGGAATGAGCATACACATGCAGTTCTAAATAAATTATCTTCTGGGTTGTTTGCTTTAAGGAGCATATCAAAATTCTGTAGGTTGGATGTTTTAAAATTGGTTTATTTTGCCCATATACACTCCCATATATCTTTTGGTATTGTGTTGTATGGTGCAACAAGTGATAAAAATTTACAAAGTATTCTTCACATTCAGAAACAAGCCATTCGTATAATGATTAATCTGGAGGATCGTGAATCGGCAAGGCAACATTTTCAAACTCTAGGTATTCTTACTGTGTATGGCTTGTACATATTAGACACTGTGGTGGCTGTTAGGAAAGCTAGGGATAGACTTCCTGTATTGGGATCATCACATGGCTACTTGACTAGAAATCGAAACCAGTTGGCAGTACCAAAATTAAAATTAGAATTTAAGAGAAAAAACCCATTAGTTGCTGGAGTAAAGTTTTACAATAGTATCCCCGAAAATATCAAAAGCATTCCTAATGTCAAATTGTTCAGATTAAAATTAAAAGAATATCTTGTTGACAAAACATTATACTCATTTAATGAGTTTTTTGAAAGCAGTGTGGAATAAACTATAGATTATTGGTTAAATATATTAATTATACTTTTGTTTATATACATACTGTTTTAGCAAATTAACTTATGTATTTAGTTCTTAAATCTAAGTTCATACTATTGACACCGTTTATATTTGTATATTTATTCTTGTAATGTAATGTGCAAATGGTAAATAAAGATTGTTTTGAATTTGAATTTGAAATAAATTAAATTCGGCTATTGCCATTTAATCTAATTTAATGAATGTAAATAAAAGTCATTTGACAGGTATTTGGTCTTCCGATCATATGTTAGTTTGGTTATTTAAACACATATGTGAAAGAAACGACCAAATACAAAATAATTTAATCGTAAAAAGTGAGGGCTCTGTGGTGTAATGGTAGCACATTCACCCGGCAAGTGAGAGATCCGGGTTCGAGTCGAGTCCCGGCGGAGCAAGTACTTTTTGCGATTCGTTTATTGAACGTTTATATATATATATATATATATACTTTATTATATATATATAAAATGACAATATACAATATAACATGTATTTACTCTATGTCCAGATATTGGAACAGCTGTTTGCCTTATGTTTTTTGTTCACATGTCTCCCTGACTGTTCAGCTGTTCAAGAGTTCAGTCCATCCCTCTTTCTTTATTGACAAGCTATCATCCTAGTAGTGCAGTTCAGATGGTTTAGTAATTTTATATTACTTTTTATAATGTCCATAGTGTAAGTAATAAGTGTTTTATTAGGGAAAACACTGCAATCACAGTGAGGTAGATTGTGGTGATTTAAATGTAGTGTAATGATTGCTGGAGGTGGATATGCTACCAGTCTTGATACTGTGTTATTAAAGTGTTTTTGAATGGAAAGTGTTCACTAGTAACTCTTAGTTTTGTTTATACTATCAGTAAATTGGGACTAACCAGTTGAGAACAAAATTATGGTTTTGTGACAGTGAGAATTGATTAATGTTTCCCCTTTTATTACAAAGACATAATTAACCTTAAAATTAAATTTAAGAAGTTATCTGTTTCGCCAAGTTTTTTTTTTAATTTTGTGAAACATTTTTAAAAATAACTGTGACTAAATAATATGAAGTGTTAAGAAATGCAAGTAATGAACAATTATGTTAAGAGTAAACATTTGTCAATAACCAGGGATAACCTAGACCTGCCAGCTTGGTCATGTTTTGAAATTCAGTAATTTTTATTGTATGTACTCTGCAATACAATAAAGGCAAATTTGTTAACATATTTCAAAACAGACAAAATTTTAAAATAAATTCCATATTGTAATCAATATAGCTTACTGTAATGTTTTCTTGAGAAATAACTTCTTCACAGGAAATGACACATGCTTGAACTGACAGGTGGAAAAGAAGGATTGAGTTTTTTATCAGCTAGTGATAGTTCAACTGATAGAGTAGTACACACTCAACCTGAAGTTCATCAGTTCAAATCTTTGTGAGGACTTTTATTTTTGTACCGAATATCAGACAGACTAAACTTTCAGCCATTTACTATCATTAAACATTTTTTAAATTATTTTTTACAAGAAAATTTTAAAATATTATTGACAATGATTTAGTAATTAATTTATTGAAGAGTTGTCTGCTAATGGATAAAATAATAAGTGTTCTCAGTGAATTCTACAATTAGTTTTGTTTGACTTAACAATTGTTAAGCCTACCGTTATTTGTGTGTAGTATATGTGCAAAGGAGTGAACTGTGTACGTTTTATTTAGTTTTTATCAAATGTTTCTCTTTGACACACCTGATTTACTTAACTTGCATGTTCATTTTATGATATTTCCGCCAATTAATACAAAAACAATGTTATTTATTATTCTGACAAAACATTCTTTGAACTTTCAATATTATTTCTGAAATTTTAAATTTAATACTATCTTAAATATTCTACTATAAAGTTACACAAAAGGACATTTGATATAGATAATACTGTAGTAATGATGAAGAAAAAACCAAAATGCTCTTGTGGCAAATGTTTAAAAATGTACTAAGAACATTAAAGCAGTTCTATGTAAGGATTGTTTCCAATGGTTTCACCGTAAATGTATGTACTACATTTGAGATTGACGAAAAGAAAGATGAATATCATAATTTGGTTAATGAGGAGTTAATGGAACAATTACAAAATCAGGACATGATAATAAAGATAATGCTTCAGACTAAAAATGAAATGAAAAAACTAAGAAGTCACAACAGCCAACTTGATATACATGTGTTGGAAAAGAAGAGAAGATCATATTACTTGAAGGGGAATTAAAACAAACAATTGAATTTCTTAAAGGAGAAGTCAAAGTAGGCAATGACCAAGAAATATTACGAGATGATGAAAGCTAAACTTTTAATCTTAACACCAAAAATTGATAATGGTGAATTAATAAAAATGGGTGAGATAGGCATGGTTAAACATACTAATGAGGAAAATTATTCTAGTATGGTTAAGAAGAAAATATTGTTGTAAAAGAGGGTATTGTGTTGACAACTATGGCAGAGATTTGTCGTGGTATGTGAACTCGCAACAAGACTAGCACAAGCCTGTTGGCTTTGTCAGACATAGTGCTGGCTTAAAAGAAGTTCTGGAAATGTGCAATAATTTTCAAGAACTTCACAAGGAAGACACTCTGGTTCTTGTGTGTTTAGAACAATGTGTAAAGAATAAGTCTCAGGTAGTCATTAAAGTAGTTTCTAATATTCTCAGGAGAGTTAATGGACACTGCAAGATAATTTTGGTGGGCTTGGCAACAAGGTATGATTTGGTGTTATTGTTGTGTGTAAACATGGAAGTTTAAATACTAACTCAATTCTTAAGGTACAATGTAAAAAAAATAAATTTAGTCCTTGTAGAGGCTAGTAAGGCTGAAAGGACTCTACATACAAGACACAGGATGTATTTTAATTTTAGAGGGAAAAAATTATTGTCTAATCAAATTATTAAAGCAGTAGAAGATTTAGAACTTGAGTTTATTCCGATTGACAATTCTAGTCCTGTTCTTGAGTCACAAAATTACATTGGATGTATCTCTCTGGAAAACTCTTCTTTGAGATCCCCACTTCAGTAGAATTGGGAAATCCATGAAAAATGTACAAGGCATGGTAATTGTCTTGATGTATCTTTTACATGATTGGAAAAAAAGTCTTGTCATACTACAGTGTGTATTAGACTATAAAATAAGTTACTACTCTCAACCAAGGATTTATCCTTTACTCTTTTTAAATATAAGTTACACAGATAGCTGACTGCTCATCTATTCTATGTTATCAATGAATTTTAAAACATGCCAACTTCAGGAATAAATGTTTAGCAAGTCTTGTAAATGAGAAAGATTATGATTTATTTATTAAGTGGTTTATTTGTTTAATTTAATTTTTAAATGTTTTATTCAAATCAAATCAAATCAAATTCTTTATTGCCTTTATACAAGTTTCACAAGCATGGCATCGTCAAATTAGAACAGGAACAAGAATAAAAATTCAACTTAATACTAAAAAAATATTAAGAACATTTCACAAATATAATATCGACTGTAGGGCATGAGTTATTATATTCAAAAATTAAAAAAATTAATTATGTTATTAACTCCACTTATAGGGTTATCTATTTATATTAATGTAATGAAATTATATTAATAATGAAATTCATTACATTAATAAAAAAATTAAGTTTAAGATTAAAGATTACATAAAAGACAACTTAAAACATTTAGATTCATACATTTTGAGATAGGCTGCAAAATTCAATAAATTCCTTAATGTCATATACACTTAGCTCTATCAACAGTAATTTTAACTTAAATTTAAATTTTTTATCATCTAGACATTTTATTTCATATGGTAACATATTATAAATTTTCTTACCTAATTCAAATGTCGATTTAATTGTTGTGTGATAATTACATTGCCTAACTCTAAGAAAGTTACTCTGTCTAGTAAAATAATCATGAACTGAGCTGTTAGTAGGAATTAGATCTAAGTTAGCCCTAATATACATTAACAAATTCAACAGATACAACGAAGGGACAGTAAGAACACCCAGACTTTTAAATAGAGGCTTACAATGAGTTCTACAGCTAACACCACATATAATTCTTAAAACTCTCTTTTGCAAAATTAAAAGCTTTTTTACATTATTATCACAGCCCCAAACAATTATTCCATATGACAAATGGCTTTGAATGTATGCATAATAAACAGACATCAATATATCTAAATTTACAGATAATTTAAGTCTTCTAATCATAAAAGTACATTTAGAAATCTTTTTACAAACATTTACAATGTGAGAGTCCCATTTAAGATTTGATTGCAACAGAACTCCCAAAAATGTAACTTTACTATAACGGACAAAGTTGCGTAAACTAAACTTAATGCTATGAGTTTTATCCATATTAAGGCAGAGAGCATTAGCTGCAGTCCAGTCCTCAGCTACTGAGTTAAAATGAAACAACAACTGATTAGCCAAATTAAAATTTGAACAGCTTATTTGTACTGCTAAATCATCTGCATACATAGAGGATGAGACACAGACATTGCTAAGAGCCGATGGCATGTCATTAATATATACAATAAACATAGTCGGTCCTAGAATTGAACCTTGCGGTACACCAGTATGCACTTGTAAATATTGAGAAAAGCAACCATTATGAAACACAGATTGAAACCTTTCAGACAAATATGATTGCATAAGATTAACAGACCTAACATCAAATCCATAAAATTTTAGTTTCTTTAAAAGAATAAGATGATTGATAGTGTCGAAAGCTTTCGACATATCATAAAAGTTACCAACCACACATTTTTTTGCATCTACATTTAATGTACAATCTTTCACAAAATTAATTATAAAATTAATTATAAGTTATTTATCAATGTTATTTCAAAATTTCTGATAGCAAAATAAGTCTTACATAGCATAAATAAGTTTTATACTATCAATTAACAGTAGCCTAGCCCAACGTAAGCAGTAAGAACACTGCTATGACAAGTTATGATTTGTTACACAAAACGGTGACCATGAAGATTGCTATATACCTAAAGACAATAAAGATTTGAACATTTGAATAAAATTTTAACCTATTATGATTTTATTTACTTATTTTTGTAGCAGATTCTATTGTAATTACAAAGTATGTAAAAAAAAATCTTAACCTCTTTTTTCTAGCCGATTATTATCTGACCAACCATCTAAAATCGGTTATGGCGATGAAGATTCTGTGATGCAAGACCAATGGAATAATCAGTTATATTGAATTTCTGAAAATGAGTAGAGAATAACATGAGTATCCAGACAAACTGTTTATAGTACTCCTTCACTGTCTATTTGTGACTCAACCAGTGTGAGAGTCCTTATTTTCATCAAATCAGATTAACTGGTCCTCTTTGTTTGCTGGCTTTCACAACACGTTTTGTGTCTCAAAACATTTTGGTTTCATTTAAATAGTAATTAATTATCATCTTAAATCGATAATAAATTGACATTTTAAAATATTTTCATATCCACAAAGTACCACTGTGTGAAATTATATCAGGTGATCAATTCCTGGGCAAAAGACAAGCACTAAAAATGAAGGGCAACAGCATGAGTAAGCTTTTTGACATTCACCTGCAAGAAATGTTGCCTTTGAAAGCACTAGATCTGGAGAGAGGCTTTCTGTGTTGGATAATCAAGTTTAACCCTTTGAGTGCCACAGCGTCGCTAATTTTGACGGTACGAAAAGTGCATAAAGTGCCAGCGTCGCCAATTTTGACGTTTCATATTTCGATAATATTTTATATAGTACAAGATTATTTTGGCTAAATAATCAGACGGCTGTATTCAATAGGTTCCAAACTATCAATAAATACGAGTTTTATGTTGTTTCTCTATTATTTTATCTGTGAAACTTATGTTGTTTGGGTAATTATCAAGAAGCCACTATTTTTGGACGAGTTTTCCTTATCGGGGACAAAATAAATTACAATATTAAAAACAACTGACTTTATTTAACCTATTTTGGAATTTACAAGTTATTACGACAATCAATTAAATAAAAAACTATAAGAACAACGTTTCATTATTCGAAAATGTCAGGTCATTCGTGTGTCTATTTGGAGCCGATTTGGAGATAGGAAGTATGACTCATCGAGTATTTTTCGATTCATTATGGAAGAAGGAACGTATAATGAAGTTTATTTTGATCTCTGATAAGGAAAACTCGTCCAAAAATAGTGGGCTGTGATAAGTACCTGTACGATGATTCTGTCTTCCAGTCACGCGATGTAGCGGACGAGTACAGTGTTGCGTAACGGCCTTTCTTGTTGTTTATGTGGCGATAACTAAGCATTTGAGTAAATACAAAATAAAATAGTAACTTATACAGTATTTTACTGTATTTCTTTACAAAAGTAATGTATGATTTGAGTTGTGTTCAAGCGAAAAACGTGAATTTTCAGTGTACATATTATTAGGGTTATTATTTAGTAAATGTAAACTTGTATGTAAATATGTTAGCAAGTATTTGTTTCTAAATGTACTAATCATATTTATTTGTGTTGTATTAATGTTTTATTAGATTTATTGGGAAAACTACATCATTACTAAGTAATTTCTAAACTCTGACAAATGAAGTACAGTTTATAAAATGTTGGTACCGGGCAGCATTTTGTTAATACATACAATGCCATGTTTTTAAAATTCTAGAATAAGATATTACACATGGGTTTATTTAGAATCATATGGCCTTTATCATGGTATAAAGAAAAAAATCTTAAAAATACCTTATACACACAAATTAGGTCGAAACTTAACTTTTTATACGAAAGTAAAAAACTTTTTTTATAAATACAAAAATTTTTATATTTTTATAAATCAAATTTTATATTTAACGATATGTATCATATTCTGCATTTAATAAGAAAAAAAAAACAACAACAAAGTGATGGAAATCTGTTTGGTAGTTATTTTACAACAGCCTTTTTCCCAAAAGCTTACAAATATGCGAAAAACAGCGTGGCACTTTATGCATATGCCTTCGGAAAATACCCATGGCACTCAAAGGGTTAATGCAGACTTGACACTGTCATCCCCACCTTCACAAGTTGAGAGACTTCTATAGAAAATCTATGTGAAAGGTATGTAAAGACATCAGAATATGTGATTTTCTATTGACTTTGCTGAAACACCATTTGAGGACCATTTGGTACTTCATTGGTAAGTTACAGCCCTTCGTCAAGCTCCTTGAACAGGTCAAAATGTACTGAAGAACTTTACACTGAGAAGTGCAAAGAGCCCTTGAGGCTGATGTGCTTTGGATTTCAGTTCATCAATAGAATACAATTGAATACATAATATTATGGCTCTACTCACCAGTCTGTTGGGACCGTACCCTGTTGAGATATCTTGTACACGTCCCCAGTTGATGGGTACAATCTCTAAGGTACGGGCAGGTTCCCATCCGATCACCTTGAGCACATCTAGCCCACCACCATATAGACAGTCTCCATTGTTGTTGAAACACATGGATCTTTAACAAACAAACGGAGAGTCAAGTGTACAGTTCATGTTATATTGTTGGTACAGTATAAGTACCATAAAGCGGGCACACTAAAACTATTAAAACTGATTGAAATATAAAAATTATTTAATCAACACTAACTAAAGCACTCATATTCAGATCTCTCAATGTTAATTAAAATAATATGGAGGTTAAAGAACGCTTTTCAGAATATTTTAAATTTTATCTAAGGCAAGGAATCCCAAAAAATGATTAAATTAAGGATTTAAATGCCTTAACACTTATAGATACCACTAAGCTTAGATCTGATCAACAAAAAACTAGCTATAAATGCTGTAAATCTGACTCTTTGTTATATAAAGTTTCAAAAAATAATTTATTTAAATATTTACATTGATTGAAAGTCATTTTTGTATGGCAATTAGTAAACAATGCCAATAGAGCTTATATTATATGACTAACATAAATTATTTTAAAGCAATTTTATATTGAAAATACAAATGCCATCCAAATTTGGCCATCCTTATTTTATTCAATATCACAAGCAATTTTCCCGGGAAGTTGGCACTAGTGGATGTATTTCACCAACTTACAGTTGTTTTCTACTATTTATTTGTGCAATCAGTATGTCTAGTGAGACTTAACAGAATATTTGGCAACACAGTTTCATGCAGAAACTTCACCACCAAGGTGCCAGTCACTTCTGATTGACACTTATCATGACTAAAGATCAATTCCAGAATAACAAAATTACAAATGGGTAGTTGCTTAAATTAGTACCATAGGCGAAGCACTAATGAATACAACTCAGGAAAATATGCAAAATAAAGTTAAGAAATTTGTAGGAGAAAAGCTACATCACAATCGTTAGGGCCTCAACAAGCACCATAAAGAAACTTTATCCCACAGGGATCACTAGATCATATTTTAAATGCAAATAATTTTACAATACATTTTTTTTCTCTCCATATATAACAAATTACCTGTAATTACCAATATTATCAAAGTGTAAAATAATTCCAAATGATGCACTGATACTTCAATATGACCATATTAATACAATGCACCAATTCAATACAGAGAATGGAAGCAGTTCGTAACAGTCTTGATCAGATATGATAATAGGTCTTCACTGTGAATCAGAGGAACTGAAAATCGATGATGGAGCATGTCTCTCCATGGGATTTCACTGAGTGATAGTAAAGCCTTTTCCACAGGATGTCTTGAGAACGAAATGAGCCATAGACTTAAATACAGAGGTACGGGGGGGAAATAAAATAATAAATCACAGGCCACCTGCAGGAAATACCAACGATGTGAGATACCAGGAAATACCCTGCTACCGTGAGAATTGGGATGTCCAAACTTTCTCAGAAATACGCAGGGGGGAGGACAAAATTGAACCAATGGTTTATTAGAGCCAATGAAATTACAATAAAGCCTAAAGGGCAACACCCATTCTAGAATGGTGGAATTTGATCCGAGAGAGAAAAGTCAGTCTTAGCTCAAGCCTTTGAGGCAAAAGGACAGTATCTTGGGTTACAAAATGACCGGTATTGTAAAGGGTTAAAGTAATAGCTCAAACCTCTGAGGCACGAGGATCGTGTGTGGATCTTATAAAAAACTATCAGTATTACACAGTGTTAAGAGAGTTAGCTCAAACCTTTCAGGTGAGAGGATCGTAACTTGGGTTACCAAATTATCGGTATTGTATGGTGTTAAAAGTCGTAACTGGAACAGCTGAGTGTCAGGATAGTACACGTAAAAGAACCACAGTGTAAGTGTTGCTACAAAGGTCACGAAGCAAGTTTCATTACTCAAGTACAAATTTTAAGTGGAAACTGAGAAGTGTTGTGTGCCGGAAATTTGACTTGAAATAAAAAAGAAAAATCTAGGTGAATTGAGTAGTCTCGATTTAATTTGATTGGTTAAATGAACTATACTTAATCGACAGTGTCGTCGCTTCATCATTGTGACCATTCACATTTGGCAATTGTTACGAACGTTTACCAAGGAATCGTTCCAGTGACTTCACTTAGTATTAAGCTTCAACTTATTTGATTTTGAATTTAATAGTTAGTCACTATTATTATCGCTAAGTTGATTATTATTTCACAAGGATAAATAAGAATCATTAATCTAATATTGTAATTAAATAACGATAAACGAGTTTTAGTATTTTTATAATTATACTAATAAAAGAATAAAATTACAAAACTGTAACCCTAAGGTTCATATATAATTTCCTACAGTGATATCTAACTGATTAATAAGTCGGCAACTAATTAACCAATTAATTTAATAAAAGGAAAGATGGAAACATTACAATATTTCATGAAACTTCAGTGAAGCCTGTTAGGCGACATTTGTATAAAAGGGGTCATAAATGCTTAAATAAGGACTATAAAAGTGAGATTAATCAATAACTTTTACCTTGTTTAATGTAAATAGGATTTTTATCACCTTTTGGTGATCTTATAAGATAACCCTTGACTAGCACAATGGATTGAATGGATCTATGAGTTAGGTCTGATAGAATGTTATCAGACCTCCACATCCATAATTCACTGCTAGCTGAAGAACAAGTATGTCACCTGATGGCCATGGTCTCCTTATCGCTGGTGGATACCAGGGAGAAGTTCTCCAGATCGTAGAAGTTGACAGTTTTGTCACAGCTGGCCGATGTCAGCAAGAACTCATGTGGGTGGAACTCGACTGACGTTACTGGACCTGAGTGCTGGGAGAACTCATGAAGCTGCCTGCCTGCTCGGATGTCCCACAGCTGAAAATAACAAACAATTACCAAATGTAATACTGGTTATATGCACTTAAGATAAAGCTATATCCAGAATTCTGACAATTACAGAAATTATTCTATTGTAAAAAATTTCAAAATCTAAACAACACTAATTTATTGGTTGATAACAAATAGAATATAAAATATTTAACAAACTTCATTTACTAATTTCTGCATTTTTAATACTACCATAAAAAACCTATTGGAAAATACTATAGAATCCTGTTTAATAAGGCAACTTTTTCAGTATTTTACATCAAACAATTTGATCTATCCTTATCAATTTGGCTTTAGACCAAATCACTCCACTGTAATGGGTGTTGAAGCAATTATTTAAAATTTTCTAAGGTTAACCCTATATTTAAGAAAGGAGACAAGAATTTACCAGAGAACTACTGTCCTATTACAATAGTCCCAATAATTAGTAAGAAAAAAAAATAGTAAAATAAAATAGTTTTAACGATTATTTGAAAACGTTTTTGTTGTTGTTCACACACAATTATTAAATCAAACATTCATTACAAAATAAAAATGCAGCACTTTTTGTATTGAAAAGTGCTGTTAAAAGGTACATGAGGTGAGATAAAATATCAAACTTGGGCATAAGCTTTACATGTAACACATAAAAACAGGTCTTGAATAATTTTCACAAATTAACTATACCTCATTCCATAACTTTCCAATGGGCTTTGTTACATAATTACTGTACAATCAATGTAAACCTGTATTAATGATAAAAACCTATAACAGTTTCAATTGTCCTTTTGAGATAAAATTTTACTTTAAAATTTGGAGAGAAGATACAAAACTTATTGGTCAGTATTTATTTTCATAAAATTACAAAGAAAATTATAGTTTACAAGAAGACCTACACTATGAACACAACTGATAATAAATTGAGGGTCAATGGCACACTTGTTCAAAACGCACCATCACAACACGAAAAGCAGCATCAGACAGCACATGACGGGAGTGGCGGAAGAGTTTCTTCCTCCACCTTATCCCCATTCAGACTCAATACCAAAGGGCTAGTTACCCAGGAGAGTTCATTTCTGGCTGGTTTATACTTTCCAGTTGAACCCACACTAAGCACAGCAAAAACCGATGTGCCACTTAGATCTGAGCAATCTTATGGATGTTCAGGAGCGGCACATCACTAACTGCAAATGTCAAGATTTTGGGGTGAAAGGGTAATTCTATATGTCTAGTCTACTACGGGATATGACTGTTGGAGTGGTAGGGTTCGTTCCCTAACAGTCAAAGGTTCTTACTAGCTTAGACATAAGTTGTGCCACGCTCTCTGCCTGCTTTGATTGGAGAGGCTGGTTCAGTGTTGGCTTCTACGTCTTCCTTGGGGACGTGACCTGAGATTTGTGCCCTAAATTCTTCCTCGGGGATCTCGATAGGAGGCAGCCCGTAACCCCAACCTTAATCATCCAGAATATCCTGTTACTCCAGAAGCAGCGCAAAAGTCCTTATAGGCCTAATTGCAATTTCTAAGCTTCTTGTCCCAAGAGAACAAAAAAGAGACTAGTTGGCTGGAAACAATAGACAAAGATGCCAGAATTACCTCAACAAGCACAACAATAAGATCTTTGTTTTTAGCAGGAAACACGAAAAATAAATATAATTTGTCAGCACTTACGCGAATCTCGGCCACAGACGTAGATAAATGCCTACACCACTTAGGGTTTTCAAATATCTGTCTGATAACGTACTGCCTGAAAGCGTATAATTATAACCTAGAAACTCAGCAGGGTTTATTACAACTAAAAGAACAGTAGTATTAATGTATTGCTACTGTACTCTAATGGCTAATTATGAAACTATTACTCAAGCTATCGCCATGTTTCCTATTCCACAATTTTGTGTAATAGTAAAAAATAAAAATATTAGTGTTTCCAGGTATTGTGATTGGTATCATTGTCGCTGTTATCTTATCTTTCTCGAGAATCCCGATTACGGCCGCGCGGCATCACATGATTTGCACGGTACATAATTGCCTTTCCATTACAATTAAATTTATATTTCTGATCAGCCCCTCTAGAATTTGATATTTTACTGATAGGTACTATCTCGAGGGATGTTTTTCTTTCACCGAAGGTGCTGCCGAAGCTGATGGCCGGAGGCACTCGCATTTTGGGTGGCGGAGTGTGATCAAGAATAAAAACAAGTTTTAAGTGTTTTTTCAATAAAGAGTTTAGTAATGTTTGTTTTTGTTGAATTTTTGTGTGTTTAGAGAAATGTAGAGGTAAAACACGGAAGTACAACAAAGCGACGAACCAGCTGAACGGGCGGCGAGACTCTGCAATCACGTTATCTACTAGACCGCTCGACTTTGACCTCTGTCTGAGGATGGGGAGGGGTTTGCGATAAGACAATTCCTGTTTTATATTGACGAAATATTGTTCTACGCTAATCTAGTAATCAGTAGAAGCAAAATGTCAAATAACGATTCATGTCTGGGTGTGGTCGGTATAATCCCAAAGTACCTAATAATCATTTGGTAAGATTTTCAAAATAAACCCAGCTAAAAGGTGTTGCAATATTAATGTTAAATTAGAATCAGGTTGTGTAAAATGATTCAGAGGTGGTCCTAAATCTTTCAAGCTAAATTAAAAAAAAAAATTAATTTTCCATATCAAAATAATATGGTTTCTGGAGCAATTTAATCTCTCCATGTCTGAGTCCTTACCTTAACCATACCTTCCTCGCCTCCAGAAGCCACCCAAAGTCCATCAGGGCTGAACTTGACACTGTTCACACTCTGTGAGTGCCCTTTGTACGTGAAGATACAGCCCTTCCGTCGGACATCCCATACCTAAGGAGAATAACAAGTGCTGTATCACTCAAATACTGCTTATTTAACATGAAACTTATTGACAAAAAAAAAAAAATGTTGCAGCTGACTAATTAAACACTGCTTCAAAAATTTAATGAAACATTTGAGCTGTATTATTGAATACAGTAGTATGACACACTCTTAATAAACAAATATAAATATTTTACAAACAACATAAAAAACACCTTCACAAATACTGAGTGTGTTTTACCTGTATCTCAAGCCTCCCTGACCAGAGCAAATTCCTGATATGATCAAAAGTTTACTTGGTCATATTTAGTGAAAATTGATAAATCATGTCGACTCAGATGATGCTGTAATTGATTCAATTAATCCTGCATAGAACCAATTCTAACCCTAGATTAACGCTTATACCCAGAAGAAAGATACCAATTTTGTTGAAGTGACATGCTAAAGCATTGGAAATTACCTAGCACCAAGTGTGATGCTTAATGGTTGAATTCTATAAGCAGTTATTTGAGGGATAGAGAATTAAATACATTCATTCAACATTATTAAAACTAACTAGTGCTGTCAAGAAAGTAATTGACATTTTGAAAAACAAAATTAACAAAGCAAAAGAAAAACTTCTAATTTTTAAATTTTAAAGCTACATTCTTAGGCTATTGCAGTTTCTCGATTACACGTTTAAAGAAATTTACTGACTGGTCTCCACTGGTTAATGGTGTGAAGTTTGGTGTCAATACTGAAGTTCAAGAACAGCATCACAATGTAATCAAGAAGTTCATTCCGTGTTTATCGTAGTCTTAAAAAAAATTAGTGATGCAGCAAACATTTGCTTTTGTTTTTCTTTTTTTTTTTTTAAATCCTCTGTAAAAATTTATGGAACCTATCTGGCACAAGATTTGTGGTAGCCAAGCTTTCTTGTGTTTCAACATACAAACTTTGAGAAATTTAGGAGAACTGTTATAAAAGTTCAGTGGTTGTAAAACTGCAATTTTCACAAAATTTTAAATTAATTTTTGTCAATAAATCTTCAACAACCAGGTTAGGTCAACCATTGTGAACACTGCCCTCATTTCCACTTTTTATTTCATTCCCATAAATGTCACAAAGTTGGCGATGGATTTCAATGAATTTGTCAATAAAAACCTAATCACTGACCTCACTTCACATGAGGTAAGAATTTTAGTACAGCGCATATTTTTACTAGCGGCAGTGAGAAAGCAGGAGATATAATATGCTTGCTACCATAGCTCGATGCATACTAGGTGCAACATCACGTTACGATGATTTCTAACTATGCCCATTACCAAGCTGATCCTAAATTTCTGCTATTTCTTGACAACCCTCGAATATTTATTACTGAAACAAAAAGGATCTAAATATTTCATATTGTAACAAAAATCAAATCTGATTACTGGCCATGGATCCTTGGTTTAATGCCTGATCACACCTCTACCAAAATTTAATCAAACTAAAAATCGAATTCTCAAAATCTGTTCATGCTCATGTTTACCTTGACACTGCTGTCGAGGGAAGCGGAGGTGAGGAAATCACCATACGGATGGAAGTCAACGGCCCGTAGTCCTGAACGGTGGCCAGTGAGAGTTCGCATGATCTTGGTAGCCTCCAGGTCCCAGATTTTGAGCACTCCCCCTGCAGAACCGGCCGCTACTAACTCCTCCGTGTGGTTGAACCTCACCGTTTCCACTGATGTTATGTGTCCGTTCAGGCTCTGAGACACACACAAAATAATAAATACGAGAAAAAGAAGTTTTTTTTCTTTTCATTTAAGCAAGAACCTAGAAATTGGTACTTTGGTATTATCTGGAGGCTATTATTTTTGGAACAGTTTTTTTTTACCGGAGACCTAAAAAAATTACAATATTATAAAAAACAGACTTCATTTGACTTATTGTGATAATCACATGTCATTATGACGATCGGTTCTTGTTTTCTTCTGCTACCAAAAGCAAGTGATGTTGGCAAGAAGGCAGCCACGCTGTTCTTATCTACTTTTTAATATTATGCGGTATAAGCAGGTTTAAGTCAAGTTATCATAAATATGTTACTAGTAGTATCATATTTGTATCAGGTTAAAGATGACCTATACAAACGCTCACATGATTTTTCCACCAGAAGTGCGGGGTAGCAGCACCACCGAAGCCTACAGTGATGACCAGAAGCATTTCTGATCGGTAATTTTCCAACGTCAAATCACGTTATGCGATCTAAATTCAAGCTCAGATCATGTGAGTACTCGTAAATGTCGACTTTTAACTTTTATATTTATAATAGGTATGTATATGTACCCTATAACAAATAACAGATAGGGCTGCCTTCTTGCCAAAATCGCTTCTTTTCAGTAGGCAGAAGACAAGAAACATGGGTCATAATGGCATGCAATCTTCACAGTAAGTCAAGTTCTTTCTAATAGTTTTTGTAGATCCTCAGTAACAAAAACTGTTTCAAAAATAGTGTCCTCCGGAAAATACCAAAATAATGAGAAATTCCTCCTGATTGGATAAGGTTGGAGTAGGGGCCACCTCCTGTTGAGATCCTCTGAGGAGGGATAGGTTGGACTATACGTGTCATGACCTCTTGGAAGAAGTGGAGGCTAGCTCTGTTCTAAACACTTCCAGTCAAAGCAGTAGTCTCTCATACTAGCAAGAGTCTTTAACACTGAGGGGGTTTGACCCACTCCAACAGTCATTCTCTGCAGTAGACTACACCTATCAATCAACACCTATACCCCAATATCTCGACATTTATAGTTAGTGATGTACCACTCCTGGACATCCAAAGGATTGTCTAGATTTAAGTGTAACACATAGACTTTTGATGTACCCAGTGTAGGTTTAACTGTAAGGTATATATCAGCCAGAAATATAAAAACTTCTGGAAAAAAAAAGAAATTAGTTCATCTTATAAAGGGGTTCAGTAGAACCAGAAGTTACAGAGCAATACTCCTGACCATCCAGAATGGACTTCATTATGATGGCTTCAACATATTCTAGCATTTCCAGAATTTTTTATGTTATCAGACTCAAGTACTTAATTATCTGAATGTATTAAATTCTAAATTAAAGAGATGGTCCTGACACAAAATTCAACTTAAGCTTCCAGTCTTTGTACATAATTAATATTAATCCCCATTTATTTATTAGGAACATTATACTTATATTAACAACAAAGGAACACTATCTTGCAGATCGTGGTGACTAAGACCAACAAGTAAAATCTTATGGGTGATATAGAATATTTTGAAGTATAAGATATTTAGCAGATTCAGCATTCATTAGGTATATTTGCAAATAATGGAGATTTTACCATACCTAAAATAATTTGTAACCTTTGACATGTTAAGATTTAGAGTATATGAGCCTGTCCTATCTTATAATGGTTACTAAATATAAATTCAAATGATGCAAAAATTAGGCCTAAATACTAGGGTAAATATAATGAAAGTCATTAAATGCCCCAATGAAGAGCACATCCACAAGGCTGAAAATCCCATATAACTAGAAAAGTGACCAAAAGGAAGATAAAGACTGGTTTGATAAGCAGAAAGGCCAACGGTGGAGGACACTATTGAAATGCATGTTCACTGTTTTATATTCTTTCCTGCAAATATTTTTGCTATTTTCTTAAATTTGTGTTTTTATATTGAGGTGTCTGATATTTACGTAACAGTCAAATAGAGATAGAGATATCATTATCAAACATTTATGACAGTTTCTTAAAATGAAACACTAGTGACTAATAAAAGAAAAATCAATAACTCTCATAATATGCTTCATAAACTATTTTGAAACTAACAAATAATATTTTTTTTACTGCAATTAGTATAATACTTAAAAAATGTTCATCTATTTCATAGCTAATGTTTGGTTTCCTTCATAAATTCTGCAATCTACACAACTGCCAGTGTCTGGCAGGGAAAGGATAAGAATAAACAAAACTAAGAGTTTAGGTCCAATCTTTTTTTATATATATATAATATCACTCTACTTTATATTAAGTTTTTAAGTTTTTAATGTAACGGTTAGACTGCCTATGGGGAAATGATTATTTCAATACAAGATTTCTATTGCTTGTGCAATACTGAAGAGCTTATTTACCAAATGTAGATTAATTTCTGTGACAGGTTTTTGAATGACTTCAAACGTTACGAGTACAACATATTAAGATACCAGGAAAACTAATACGAAATTGATTAGTCACTTCAAATACAAAACGTACAGGGGTTTCCTTAACAAAAATATTTGCTGGTTGATATCACAGCATATCAGAGTTATCTAAAGCTCAGCTATTTTATCAGCTGATTACAAAACCAATACTGGTGTGAGAATTACTTTTGCTTTTAATCTATCAGTTTCTCAACACTGCCGTGAGAGAATTACTTTTGCTTTTAATCTATCAGTTTCTCAATACAGTCGATATCAATAAGTGTGAAACAAAACCCTGAGAATTTCCAAACTTACTGTTCAAATATTACTGTAACTGAAAATTAAAAATACTTTGCTACGAACTGATACTCGAAATAATGATTCAACTCTTGAATTTATTGTAGACCCAATTCTGAATATTTCGGGGTAATTGGCACCTAACGAGTGTTCCTTAATTATAATTACAGGCCACAACAAATGTTAAACGGCCGTGAGAACGCTTAACAGACAGACAGACAACCGATCATCAAGTGTTAATTGAGGCAACTCCAGCCTTCAGATATTCATGAAGAAGCCTTCCACTGAGTCGTTAGCTGATATGTGACCAGCCACTGGCATTGTACACAATTTACACACTAACGCTAACTTGCAAACACAACGTGCGTTCGCGTTCTTTGAGACTCAACTGAAAATGTAATTGTACTTTGATTTGAGTTTTATACAGGTAGTTTTTGTTTGTGTTATTGTATTCAATACTAGGTTACTTAAAAAATTAATTGTTTTAATTTAATGTGAAAAAAATGATAAATTTAAAGTATATAGATGCGCTACAGACTGACAATGAAAATATGATAATAATTTACAATGGAACACAGCACTGGAAGAGTGTGCATGTTATTGGTATGGCCAAAACAAGTCACATTGGGATTATGACTTCTTGCAATAAATTTGCAAACTGGTTCCATTAACTAAGCTGAAACGCTTGTAAAAAGTAGTATGTGGCAACAAATAAAACATACCTGGCCTTCCATTAGTTAAAGTATTAATTGAATAATATTGTTGTTTTTAAATCTTTATCTTTGAAAATAAAAAAAAAGAATAATAAGCGGTATTGACATTGATTGGAAACAGTAACTCAGAACAACTTTCATTTAAAATTATACTAAAATTTACTTTTTATTATATGTATTTTTCCTTACAACTTTAAATGTTGTAATTACATTTAGTTCATTAAAAACAATAATATTTATACTGCACAATATATTACAAAAAATAATGACATCGAAGTAAATTACAATGACCTTAAATACACAATTTTTAACATATTTTCTTAATCATGGGAAGAAAGCAAACTAAACATTAGCGACGAAAATATAATTCACTCAAACCAGAAGTGCTCATAGAGGTGCAAAACCTACGAAAGTGCATGCGAAGCCGCGGGTGACTGCTAGTACATACACACATATATATTTATTACAATATCAATAGTTACACAGTGTGTAGAACAAGTGAATTGGCAACCCTACTTCCCACATTGACTCTGCGACCCAAAATGGACGACAGACAACTGGAATGCTCTCTACTGGTTGAAAAAGATTGCAATGTAATTAAAAATGTCCAAATAATTATGTTTTCTTTTAAATTTAACTTAATGTAGTTTATACTTTGTTTGAAGTTTGTTGTACTTTGAATTGAACGATGGCAAATGTCCGGAAAATTCCTGTTTCCTTGTAGTTTATAGTTTCTTTCAAATCATTTCACCCTAGAAGGGAGTATTCAAGGTAATCCTGCTGATTTACCTATCCATTAGTAATAATCCTTGGCTTTTCCTATTAATTTAAACCCAATTGCGCATCAAAATGAACATAACCTTTTAAGCCCTGTAAGTATACCAACAGAGTAGAATATTTTCTAGCTCCAGATATTGTTTTACTAAATAATAAATTTTGGAATTGGAATTGTATAACTCGTATACATATTATACTTGTTCTTTGTTACTGTCACCTCTTTCATTAAAGTCCAGTAAATCTCAAAGATTATTTTTAGAAAGATATTCAACTACAGGTCTTCATTGAACTTGTTTCTAACACGATGATATAATGTATTTGTTTACAAACAACTAGTGGAAACTTAAAAAATACAAAATTATTACACAGTGACTGTAAAGGCAGGAAAAACAATTAAACTACATTGATACCCGACTCTTCACAAACAATTCTGATTTTTTACACACTCCAATATTCCATATTAAATGTAAATGGTTTTATTAGGGTAGAAGATTAAAGACATTAATTACCTCTACAGTGTGTTTTGGAATGAATTCAATAGTTTATCTTTCAATATACTTAAATTGAAGACAACCAAACACTCACCATGATGCAATTATTTTTGCCAATGGCCCAAAGATTGACTTTTTTTGTCATCTCCTCCTGTTACAAGAACTCGTCCGGACTTCTGCCCTAAGGCGAGACAATTCACGTTGGCACTGTGAGCTTTGAATTCCTCTGCAACACAACGCAACATTGTGAACAAATCTAGATACAGTTTTATGATTAACTCATAAAGAAGGTATACGAAATCCTAGTTAAAATTTGGTATTAAAGAACTTCTAATATCTCATTGTATAAAACCAAATCAAATCGCTCAAAGTAAAACCTGCTTTTAAGGTACTAAACCAATTTTCTAATCCTACTTTCATTACAAGAGAGACATAATAACAAAAATTTCTACTTTTGCCATCGTTATATGTTACATTAAGTAGATCACTACTTTTCAAGGATCGGAATTGTTTGTAGACCTGATGAAGAGGAAAGATTCCAATCCTCAAGTGTTCTATTCGAATGTTGAGATTATCTACAGTTCATCTTCCTCTTAAGTGCAGCATCTGAGAACTGGAGCTAAAATCAACATTCAGACTGAATCAACCCTTCCTACCATAGCTGTGTTATGTGTAGCATTCTATTTTTATAACATATAATGATAAGAAATGCTTGAAACCCTATTACCCAGACAGTGTGTGGAGAAAGTGTCAACTATTTGTTTTCAGTGGCTATAAAGTTTGCTAACGTTATCCAAGAGGTTTTGAGAAGAACTACGGGACAGGACTGGTTAACTGTTGATTGCTGACCAGTAAAATGAGACAATTCAATTTCACAATTTCAGACAATTTACCTTTTGAAATCATACATGGTCAATAGCAAACTTAACAAAGAGACCCTTGTTAAAGGTTGAGATAATTGATAAGAAACTACCAAGAAGAATCGCCTAGGTCTACATGACGCTCTGATAAAGTCCAAATGAATGACTGCCTTGTGCATTTTTCAGTGTTTCATTTTACTGGTCAGCAATCAACAGTTAACCAGTCCTGTCCCGTAGTTCTTCTCAAAACCTCTTGGATAACGTTAGCAAACTTTATAGCCACTGAAACAAATAGTTGACACTTTCTCCACACACTGTCTGTACATGTAAGAAATAAAAACTGCTTCAAACAAGAGTAATTTAAAGCTGTGTTGTATCAACGCAACTGTGCGTTGTCCATTTTGTTTAAATTTATGGGTACTTTGGTATTATCCAGAGGTCAATAATTTTGGAACAGTTTTTCTTACGGGAGACCTAAAAAAATACAATATCAGAAAGAACAGACTTTATTTGACATACAGTGAAAATTGCATGTCATTATGACGATTGGTCCTTGTTTTCTACCGAAAAGAAGCAACTTTGTAAGTCCTCGGTAAAAAAAAACTATTAAAAAATAGTGGCCTCCAGATAATACCAAAGTATCCAATTATTAGCATTGTAGGTTGTTATTGTTGAGCTGTACTTTTATAATAGTTTAAGTTGTTTTATGCAAGCCTTATTAGAAACGCTTGAAATTAGTATCTGAAAACTGATGAGAGGTGAAAATGTTACTTAAGTTGCTCTTTCACAAAATGAATCACAACAAGATCACAATTCTTAGAATTGTCCAAGGAAATAAAAATAAAAATTGTATATAATTCATGAATGTTCATTAAGTTATTAATGTACTTTTACATCTGTAAAGAGCACACACGTGTTCTTCAGCAAGTATTTATAACGTCATATGAAGACGGGATCTTATCATATACTACATACCTTGCCTAATTTCTCCTTGGTTTTTAAATGATATTTTAAGGAAAAAAAATCACTACAAAGAAAGAGAATTAATTTAGTACAGTTGTGTCAGTACAATAATAATATACTTACGGACTTTCCAAAGTCTCTTTGTGTTTGCTGCCATTGCCTTTCCGTGTTAGGCTAATGCCTTTCTGTGTTGGACTAGTAATAACGGCACAGTTAGGCCAGAATCTGTTCTGTAAATAGGAAGTCCAGGCACGAGTATATCTTGTAGAACACCTAAACAGCAACATTAAAGGGTAAATTTCACAAAATTACACAATTTCAGTCATATGAACATAAATTTAAAATAAACATACTAATAACGATAATGATGAACGGTTTTTCATTATTCATTCTGGGTTACCTTTTCACATAACTTTTAATCCATTTGACTCCAGCATTTTTTATGGACTTGCCAAAAATCCCAGAGTGGAAATTATGCTCCTTGATGCATAGTTGAAAAAAATATATATATTTTTTTTTTAATTTTTAATGATAATTTAGTTTTTTTTATAGTTAAATAAGTATACTTTTGGATACAATGAATGAAAGTTATTTTACACAAGTATAAATTAAAAACTGTATACATATACATTTATAATTTTGATTTTGGAAAAAAACTTCTGTGTTTAAAGACATTTATGAATTAGGTAGAAAAACATAGTTGCCCCTTAAACGCATACATCTCGTCCAACACATATTTTTCACTACATACACGCAAATATATAGAATCTCCTTTGTTAAGTACAGACCGTCGCGACGTGAAACTGGCCATAGATTCCATCCATAAAAAGAACAGTTAGGACCTAGTTTCTAACTGAATCCTAACCTAGTTGATCAACTCAGGAGGTATATAGTCAATTCATTGTATTTACATGAAAGCACTTGTATATGCACTTTCCTCTATATACTACAATAACATTATGTTTAACTTACACACATTTTTAAATTTATAAAAATTATTCTATAAAATAACATATACAAACTTGTAAATGTATATTTCTCAAAAAAGTAAACAGGATAGTACAGAAATACAATATTCAGATTTTATATAAACGTTTACCATTTAGACTAAGGTGTGAACTTAACTTTTTGCAGTTCTTGCAATTTATTCCTTTTTTATTTACACTCACTAGAGACTATTCTCTATAACTTGAATATTGAAAACAATAAAACATATAACCAACAGTCAACAATGTGCCATGCTGATGTCATTTGACAGCTGACACCAACAACTAAACTGCTCTATTTAAATGCCCTTATTACACCCATGATGCTAAGCCTACGTGAAATTGGCCAGTTAACGAACCAGGTTAGGATTTGTGTCAAAGAAAGTTTTAGTTTTTTCTATGGATGCAATCTATGGGCAGTTTCACACTGCTTGATGCCAATACGTGATACTAGGATATCAGGCAATTTTGTGCAATTATTGTGTCAATATATTTCATATGTTGTATGACAATCAGGCATTCCTTATAAAATAATAAACATGAAAACTAAGTGTCAGAAGGCTATTGTTAATATTACAAAGTGATAAGAAGGTTCAGAGTCAAGCGTTATCAATGGCATACAAGCATCACAAATCTTTGATGAATCTTTAATACATATTATAGACAGATCAAAGTATATATTTATCCTTACCTTTTATTCAATCTAGTACCTTTTTTTTGTAAATTAGTACTTTACCATAATCAGATCAAATGTATAGTCTTACAGCCTTAGAGTTGTCTCTGAAGTTTTCAGGCATAATTATTTACTCATAAAATACAAAATTATGAAAACTAATAAGTAAACACACTGTACAATGCACTAGCCTAATCCACAAAAACTAACTTCTCTGTAAAATAAACATTAAATTTGTTTATTTTTATATTGTACAACAAATATAGCCGACCCATATTACATCATGATATAACTTTCCATACAGAACAAAGTACTTTGAATACCTTCTTTGCCTTTGACCAGCACTGCTGGATTAGCTGTGTCAAAACTAACTTAACTTAACCAATATTTAAAAACTGTTCACTTTTAAAACTTATAAATTCTGTCAAGATGGTGGCGGATTTAACAATGTGGTCTAGTCAATTGAAAAAACTCATTGATGGAGTAAAATGGATTCTCCTTTAAAAGCTAGGAGTCTTCTCCCCTTAAATTTATGAACTCTAATTCCTTGACCCATCCGGAAGAGCATTGTATAGCCTAATTACAAGAACTGGGAAGCAGTCTTTCCTCTTGTTTTGTGTACAGTACGGAACATCTATATTATGCTTTCGGCGTGCGATGTGTGTTTGTGTCTTCTCTTTTGACAAATTGACTCAGTATTTTAAGATAATTAGAGTAGGCTAGCTAAAGGTTAAAAAATAAACCAGCACTATACTATATTTCATGTTCTTCCATTGTATATATGTCGTCATTTATAAAAAAAATTAATATTTACAAATTACACATACGTATTCATCTGTTTTCGTGATAATATTTGTCTTTGCCAGCTCAAAGGTTAGTAGGATATCTATGTAAACTAGGTCTATATAATGTAAACCTACATAAGCAGTTACCAAACACTAGTTACTTCTCATTATTTCTTGTCTATATTAAACATTATTATAAGTTTATAAAGTCATATTTTTAATAAGTTGTTACATCAAATTAATCATTTAATAAAAATAACCAAATAAAAAGTGTAGACCGCTTAAATCTATCCTACTCTACTCTACCAAGCTAAACAATGTAATTTTAAGTTTTGAGGCTTTTAACCAGTGTCCCACTAAAGTAATGGACATAACTTATCAATTATCAGGGTACCAGTAAGATTAAACGCCGGGGCGGCAAATCACGAATTTGACGTTACCAACGTATTCTGCTCACCCTCCTGAACAAAAAATATATATAGTACTATGGGGTGCAAATGACAAATAACATGATTTTAGGGGGTATATTGATAAGTGGTAAAGTTTCTAATGTTTTAATGTTCAGTTTGTGTGCTGTGTCTGGATAATCTGTTTACTTGAATATTATCTGCGGCCGGGACTGATAGCAGCCTGATAGCATACCTGTTATCTGAGTTGTCCGGGGCATAGGTCAGTTCTACACAAGATATCGTGTTCAGTAGGTCGGATTGAGTGAGTGAGTTTACAATGATGAATCAACCATCCACTAGTTCAACCAACCCTAGTGAATTGTGTGTGTCGGAGTGTTTCGTAGGGCACGTAAAGAGCTTACGTTTTAACCGAAACGAAATTATCTCTTTTTTAATAGAACAGGGCATTTTTAAAAATGAGTGTATTTGTTCGTCGTGCGGTCGAGTGGTGTTTTTAAACCGGGAGACTGTGTCGTTTCGTTGTGATAGACCACTTTTTTTTTGCTGCTGTTTAGCTATATCCACCAACACACTAATGGTAAGTGTTCTCTGTTAATATCCATCTATATATTTGAGTTTTTAATGATTTATTTAGTTTTTAAACTTTACATAATTGCCTTTGCATTACATTTCAATTTATATTTTTGATCAGCCCCTCTAGAATTTTATATTTTACTGATAGGTACTATCTCGAGGGATGTTTTTCTTTTATTGACATCAGCGCGGGGCAGCACCGAAGGTGCTGCCGAAGCCCGCGCTGATGGCCGGAGGCACTCGTAATTAATTTTTTTCTCGAAATTAAGAAAAACATTATTAATTTTGATCAAAATTCTGCTCATTTCTGTAATTTCTCATTTACGTTTGCAAAGATGGCGGCGCAACCGATGACGTCATCACGAGGTTCAATCATTGGCCACAAAAGGTCACGTGACGCTAGACGTGGATGTAGAACATGGAGATATTACTGGAAAGTTATTTAATTTTTTATTTTCTAGAACTTCGTTATTTCTCATTTCCACCCCATCAAACCTTATACTTTTTTTTATATAGGACGATTCCAATAAGTTAAGAACGCAAAACTCGTATTTTTCCGCCCCGGCGGTTAATATGATAATTACCATTATCAGTGCTTTAGACCCAATAATGTGTGGGTTATGAATTAACCTAACCAACAGCCTATATCCAAGAGCCTTAGCCTATTAGATATAATTTAAGGTTAGAAATATCAAACAACATCTAACTTTAAAACTAATAAATCATTTCAGGATGGCTACTTACTTTTCCAACATGGAATTGCTGCATGTGTTATCTGCAAAACCAGTTTTCCATTAACATACGATAACTTCGAAATGCAATGCACAAACACTAAAGTTCTTAACGATTTTCTAATTGTGAGGGTTGCCGTGGTGAACGAAGTTTGTTGTTGAAGAGAACTAGTTTTATAAAAATATTAATACGATTCAAAGAATCTCTTCCAATTAAGCAAGGTTAATACTAAAAAAGGAGAAGCAACTATATAATCATGTCAAGGCTTAAAAATCATTACATTTCGATTTCCTTCCACTAATCCACTTCCACTTCACTTCTCTTGTTTGTTCTTATTCTTCTGTCTAGACGGAATCTTTCTCTCCCCCGCTTAGAAAATGCAACAGCTGTGTTGGTTTTTCAGGTTCACCAACAAAAATTTAATCAGAAAAAAGGTAAAGCAATTAGTCTATATATTGGTATGTATTTTTTCACTTTACAATGAATACGTTTAACCTAACAAACGATAGATGTATACACGCAACATTGTTTTAAATAGCATTAAGAGAAATTGTACGATAGCATATATTAAGAATTAACCTTTTCTCAAAATCAAAAATGTAATAAAGAGCATTTTAACCAATTGTTCATATCTGTACACAGCGTACAAATTTTATATTGTGAAAGTGAACTCTGGATTTTAACATTAAAATATGTATAGCATGGATTATATAAAATATAATGACTACTGGAGCGAAAAACAAAACTGAGCATGCTAAAACTTGAAAAGAGTTTTTGATGCACATAACAAGTACAATTTATCAATGAACATGGCAAATGCAAATTTGCACAAGATAAGATTAATCTACTTGGATATCTAGTTACCAATAATATTAAATTCGACCTGATCCAGATCGTCTTCAGCCTCTTATTAACCAGACTCCTCCTCATGATCTTCAATTATTGCATCGAACTCAAAGGCATTTTTGCTCATTATTCTGACTTTATAAAGAACTTCTCAGAAAAAATACAGTACACTTCATCCTTCAAGTGTTTTTTTACACTTCACATGGGAGCAGTCAACTCATGTCATGAGTTAAAAACTATATGGAGTCTGCTACTAGAACACCTATCCATAATAACATACTACGTACGCCACAAAATCATCCGAATTTACGAACACATCATTCCGGCCGCGAGACGCCATCTTGACTGTTTACAAACGAAAGAAAGCTGTTTTCCCAGATGATTTTCAGCAACGAAGAACAAGAAAAACATAGACTAGAATATTGAGAACAAAATATGCAGCAAATGTGAATGCCTCTGCGATCTATCGGCAATAAATTCAACTACGTCGATGTCGTGTCTCGTATTTACTGTGGAAACCGATACATCTAACTTCCCAGAGCCCATAACGGCCTCTTGTTCAAAATGCTTGTTCTACTAGGATGTTATATATAGCACATTTATGCGATGTAACGTGGCTTGTGGAAAAGATAACTGTCCCAAAAAAGACTAAACGAATTGAAACTTGTTACAAAAATATTGATCTAGTAAATATCTGCGCTAAGTTTTTTGTCAAACTTGCTACCCAATTATGACGTCCGTTTAAACTTTAAAGAAATTCACAACTCCGTTATTTGTGAACCCAGAAAAAAGAGTGGCATAATGTTTATAATATAAGAGTTTTGTTGAAAAAAATGTTCCACCCCTATCGTGTTAGAGATATTGATTACACGTAAATCCCATGAAAATAATTTAATAATAATATTTCATCTGAATTTAAATACACGCCAAATACAAGGATTAGTCAATCATGTAATTTGGAACACCGGATTTACATTTGATTCTTACGTGCAATTTCATTTCTGCAAATTTCTTTGATGTACGTCTTTATATAAGAATAATAAAAAAGATCTAAGAAAATCTTTTAAATATATTAATATAAATTCTGACTATTCTGTTTCTGCTCTCTAAAGTGTTAAGATCGGCCTCGCGGATTTGTCCAGATCACCACTAAACCGATTAAGATGAGTCTCCGATCTTGCAGTAGAATTAGGTGAAAGTAACCAGTGCTTTGTTAAAACTAGTGACAATAATTCAGCAACGCAGAAGCATCAAGCATTATTATAAGTTTCAACTTTCTGTTTGAAAGGGAAACAGAATATTTGACATTTGCTATAATTATGTTTCACAAGGATAGAACACTAAGTTTCATGGATCGGAATTTGACCTCTTCTTCAGGTTTAAAATACAACATATTGGGTGAAGCAAAAATCAATACCTGGTGTCGGAAATATCAAAGATAAGAAAATTGACAACCAAAAAGGTCGTACGTCAAAAAGTCAAACCTTTACCAGATCGAGGTTGCGATGTCTTTTGCCTTCACTTCATCTCCATGCTTTCTACAATCTGAAAGCTTTGTCGTAGGATCTATCAATGAAATCTATGATTGGCATCTACCTGAAAAGATCCAGGAAGGTCGAAAGTGATACGACAATGATTTATCCTACATCAGTAAAGGAAGAAAAAAAATATAAGAGAAGAGAAAAGATTGATTGCTTGCTCACTAGTACTCCTTGTTTCGATCGGTGTCTATCACAGATTTCAGTGATTTATCCTACGACACGGTTTTTGGATTGCAAAAGGTTTGGAGATAGAATGAAGTCACAAGAAATTGCAACCTCGATCAGGTACATGTTTGATTTTTTGACGTACGATTTTTTCTGTTGTAAATTCAAAAAAACTTTGAAACACTTACCCGATACAAGAAAACATACTTTACTTCATGTACCTGACGTTCATAGCTGTGTTGAGTATCAAAAATTATTGACTGCACAATGCAAGGGTACTACACATAACGTACGTACTATCCTCACCATAAAAGGCGAGAGACTAACGAAAATCAATATTGGCACATCATTCTGGTGGTTGGTAGTGAAGCGGGAGATGCATTCAACGTACGTTTTTGCTCTAGATCTGAAGGTCCTGACCGTTGTACTCCCGAGCTTTCATCCATGGATATTTTGTTTGTTTATAAACACATTTTACTGGATTGAGAGCTATTATTATAAAAAAAGAATTCCATGTTTTATGTTATGAAGCGCCAGATCAGTGCCATAGTGGTTCTGTGATACAAATAACACCCATACTACTTTGAACTAAATTCCAATATAACTGTTAATGGATATTACACAATTATTGCAAAAGTTTATTACATCATATAATTTTAACTAGTATGTTTCAATTTCATTCTACGTATTTTCTAAAATTCAACATTTATTCTATGCTTTCTAATAGTCAATTTTAAATCATCTGTTTATTTACTTTAATATTGCCTTTCATTGTTACTACATTTGTTTATTATTGTAGTATTTTCCTCACTATGTACTCCTAATAATTTCATCCAACGTTTTTTCATTCCTAGTTTGTTAATTATTATATGCCGCCCATTCAGTTTTATACAATCAATTTATAATTCTTTAAATATTGTTACAAGTAGGCTATTAAAAGCTGGCTTTCCGAATTAAACACATCACAAGTAGTGGAATTTGGATTGACGTGTGAGCATTGATTACTGAGTCAATTCCAACGCACATTGCTTTTTTGTGCTACTGTGAACATTTTTATAACCAATTATAACTCGCATCTTTTTTCACCGTGCTACAAAAGAAGACAAATGTACTTCTTAATCGTGCAATAATACGTAGTTTAATTTGTTCTCATCATTGTCTTTATTTTTTGTTCTATCTGAAACTGGTCATTATAATTTTTTTTTATTAAATAGGCTACTTTATATATAAGTGTATTCAAGCTATTAGAGGCGTGAGGAATCGGTTCGGTTCATTATCTAATTTTTGTGAATATTCAGGATGCTAGGCTGCCATTTTATATTTGAAGGTGAGTACAACATCAAATTCCACGTATAGAACTCTAACCTGGCGAAGGAATACAAGGGTGTGCTTTATTAGCCGAGGAAAGTGGTTAGTTCCGTGTATGACGTCATGTAGAGGTAATTAACCATTGCGTCCCCCAGCCAGCCCTACTGCATATTTTTAGCATGAGTGTCATGTTTTGTTTTACTGTACATATAACAACTGGCTGTAGTAAAATGACGATAAATTGTGCCTCCAAAGGACAATGTTGAACTTCAAACACAACAATGGCCTTATATTTTATCGTAGCAGTTCAATCGTCTCATTTTAATTATAATTAGTTTGTATCAAAACGTTTCTGAGTTTTTCATGCTAAATGTGTACTCTTTGAATATTTATACTTTTCTTTTAACATTGCATAAATAAGTAAATATTTATAATAGACTGTATGCTCTGGTATTAGGATACATGACAAATCGGTTTTTGTTACATTTTTTTCATTCAATACAAGAATACATGGAGTTGGTATTCTGCTAAATAAAGTTTTAATCCATGTACGACGACAAATTTCTTTATTACAATTTAATCTTTAATTAAAAATACATGTATGAATTTCTAACAGGCTGTAATTTTCTTCAGTATAAATTTGTTATAAGCGCTCATTAAAGTTTAATATTTGATTCTTAAATCTTATTTTTATTTACAGAAATAAACAAATAAACTTAAAATGGTTCATATTCTAAAAGAACTTAATTTATTCTTTTTATTAAAAAAAACTAAAACAACTAAATATTCATTATTTATAGTTATGTAACTTACACTGTATTTATTCATTTTCTTCTCTGGTTCGAAACCGTAATAAAAGACCAAAGTACACTCTTCTAAGATTTGTAATGTGTTTTTTTTTTATCTGCAAGCAAATAGACAGACAGGCAACCAAACAAAAAAAGTTGATACAAAAATGACGTTTCATAGGACTCATTCTGGTAAAAATGAAGTTTCGTACAAAATTTAGAATCTACATATGAACTCTTTCCTCATATAGAAAGTAAGCTTCATGTACAGTTTGTAGTTTCTAGATAATTTCATTTTCTAGATACAGCGTGGACAGATAATAAACAGGCACAAGTTAAATTTTTCCAGACCCACGAGTGATGACGATAAGCTTCGCTAAAGCTCAGCCAATGATGTTAATTTCATAACTAATAAATGGAATACTGGATAAATGTATAATAGTGATAAATACAAACCCGCCACACGTATAAATTATTAAATTTGTTATCACTATGGCGGTATTTTATCGCTTTTGACGAAAATGTGGAATTGAACTTATAAAATATTAAATTTGTATTTGTAGTACGTGACAGCATAATTAAACTTTTTATAAAGTTTTCAAGCAATTTCATGCAACATTTATTCTTACTCATTTTCGGAACACCAGGTTTCCAAATAGCGGATAAATACAAACTTTTAGTGTACATTGAATCTAGTAAATGAATGTTTAAAAATTAATTTCGCATTGTTTCTGAGTAAATCAAGTCCAGTGAAAAAAAATATACGTAATTATAACGATCGTTATATTATAAGGTTTCAAGGTGAAGGAGTTTCTAAATATGTGAATACACCAACCTTGAAAATTATCATCCCATCAGTGTTATGCAAAACGTCAACGAATAATGCATCTTTAGTTTGACATTTCGAGATGACAATCACATACCTGTTTTCACCAAGACCCGCAGATAGCTCTAGATAATCCCAGGTGAACCCATCCAGTTATTTACCTGGGGGGTTTTGTACACTCGATCTCAGTGGGTTTCACAAACAAGATAACTTATGAAATATCTACCTTAATACTGTCGCCTTTGAACCAGGGTGTCCTGTTTCCATTAAAGGTGAGTGATCCATATAATTAATCCAACACAAGTATACATATCTGAACCACTTTTTTATGTGCTGGAAGAATTAAACCGATCTTTTCTCTCAGGTAATATTGCTTTAAATAGATATTTTATCAACCTAAACTGCTTTAATTTCCAGAAAAACATGGTTCTAGATATGTTTTATGTGCCCTAATGGATAGCCTCCAATTTCACCTAGATGACTTTTAGATTAGCACTTTTAAGAGAACAGTACGTGTACACGCAGTTCCCCTTTTAGCATAACATCTTTATAATAATGTTTCTGCAGGAAAAAATATTTTGAAGGAAAACATTGAGGTACAGAGGGTGAGACGTTTGTCAAATGAATTTAGTGGTCAGAAAATTTTTAATTATAGCGCTTATATTTCTGTAATATTACAGGGCCGTAGATAGCTTTGGCGGGCCCCGTTCAAAAAATTGATCGGGCTCCCATGTATATTCTCATAGAATGCTTCATGACGAACGGCAGAAACTTCGATAAATGATTTTAAAATGTGATAATAACCTAAAAATTTTCTTCAGTCGTATATTTTACAATACAATTTCAACACTATTTCAGATCTATAAACAGTCGAAGACGGAGATGTTTAAACGATCTCTTTGCATCGTTTCTACATCAGAGACCTAGGTGTCTACAAAGAAGCTCAGTCTGGTTACGCAGCAGTTATCCATCATAATGTAGGTGAAGAGGTATTCATAATTGTCTCATCGGGGCACAATTGCATGCTCTATGATGTTTTAAATACAATTTCAAAGTACGGTGGATCAACTGAGGCATCCTTCCGCTTACTTGCATCTCCTTAAATCTGGCGCTGTCGTAAACTCGACTTTTGAGAGAATCCGTCTGAAGAGATCCAAAACAAGTTGGTAACGAAGGAGCTCAATACGAACTTTATGCGTCGTTTCGACATGAGACACCCATATACTACAAACTCAGCACTGTGGACCAACCAAATGTTCTACACATGGGATAGCTATGGTGGTAAGGGTTGATTCAATATACTGTATAGACACACATAGATTATACTGGGTGGTGAAAAAGGCTGATCTGATTTTATTTATATCTATTGATACTGCACAGTATTGAAGAATAACAGAGACGTTGTTTTACCCTTTGAGGGATAAGAGTCGTTAGTCGAATAAAATACGTTTCGGTAACGGTTAATTATATTTAAAAGGATGTAACTGGATATTTAGAAAACAACCAACGAGTGGCGGGTACGTGACTGGTTAAAAATTAACGTCAATTGATTCAGTGTTGATTGCTGCTCTGACTTTATTATATCCCTTGATTTTCAGAAACTTTCACGTTAACTTGTATATACCTAGTTTTTTACATATAAACGGCAAATAATTTTTAAATTTTCACAGAGTACTTCGTAAATATTTGTTGTAGAGTTTAATTCCAAAATGAAAAATGGCATCTTATTATAACATCTTATGTTTAATAATGTTTAATAATCATCTTTTGACCAAAGTAGGCTTCACTGACCTGCGCATGTGTATGTATTCTTGATTGGGACATCAATACAAAACCAACCCCCTTTTCAAAATAACATAGAGCTCGAGTGGATCTCTTCAGACATGACCACATTCCACGAGCCAAGTCTGTGACACGCTGAACAAAGAGGAAGGTGAATTAGACCTGAACTCAACATTCACATTGAATCAATTCTTCTCACCACATTCATATTGAATCAATTCTTCTCACCACAGCTACGTTATGTTTAGAAATCGGGTTTCCCTTTTTTTTTAAAAACCCAAAAAATTTAAAAAAAAACCCCCCTTTTTTTTTTGGGGGGAAAAAACAAAATTCCCCTTTTTGGCCCCCAAAAATTTTTTTAAAAAAGGATTTGGGGTTGGGTTTTTTTAAACCCCCGGGGAAAAATTTAAGGGTTTTTAAAAAAATTTTTTTTTTTTTTTTTCCCCCAAAGGGGAAAAAAGGGGGGTTTTTTTTTTTTCCCCCCTTTTTTTTGAATAAAAAAAACCCCCCCCCAAAAAAAAAAAAATTTTTTAATTTTTAAAAAAAAAAAGGAAATTTTAAAAATTTTTTTTAAATTTTCCTAAAAAACCCCTTTTTAAAAAAAAATTTCCCGGGGGTTTTTTTTTTAAAATTTTTTTAAAAATTTTAAAAAAATTTTTTTTTTTTTGGGATTTTTTTTTGGAAAAAGGCCCTTTTTTAAAAAGTTTTTAAAAGGGCCCAAAAAAAAAAAAAAGGGGGGGTTTGGGGTTTTTTTTGGGGAAAAATTTTAAAAAACCCCCTCCCTTTTTTTTTAAAAAATTTTAAAAAAAATTTAAAAAATTTTAAAAAAAAGGGTTTTTTTTTAAGGGGGGAAAAAAAACCCCCCCCCAAAAAAAAAATTTTTTTCCCCCTTTTCAAAAAAAAAATTTTTCCCCCTTTTTTAAAAAAATTTTAAAAGGAAAATTTTGCCTTTTTTTTTAAACGGGGAAAAAAATTTTTTTCCCAAATTTAAATTAAAAAAAAAAATTTAAAACCCTTTTTTAAAAAAATTTAAATTTTTTAAAAAAAAAAAAAGGGGGGGGTTTTTTGGCCAAAAAAAAACCCCCCCCTTTTAAAAGGGTTTTTAAAATTTTTTTTTTTTAAATTTTTTCCTTTTTTTCCCCCCCAAAAAAAAAAACCCCCCCCTTTTTTAAAAAAAAAATTTTTTAAAAAAAAAATTTTTTTTTCCCCAAAATTTTTCCCCCAAAAAAAAAAAAAAAAAATTTCTTTAAATTTAAAAAATTTTTTTAAAAATTTTTTGGGTTTTTGGAAAAAAACCTTTTTTTTTTTTTTTCTTTTTTTTTTTGGGGGGTTTTCCGGGGTTTTTTTTAAATTAAAAACCCCCCCCCCCCCCCAAATTTTTAAAAGGGTTTTCCCAAAAATTTAATTTTTTAAAAAAAAAAATTTTTTTAAATTTTTTTTTTAAAAAAAAAAATTTTTTAAAAAATTTTTTAAAAAAATTTTTTTTTTTTTTTTAAAAAAAACCAAAAAACCCCCAAAAAAAACCCCCCCCAAAAAAAATTTGGGGAAAAAAAATACGGGGAAAAATTTTAAAAATTTAAAAATTGGGTTTTTTTTTTTTAAAAAAAAATTTTTTTTTTCCCCCCCTTTTTAACCAAAAAAAAAAGGGGGGCCCCAAAAAAAATTTTAAAAAAAGTTAAAAACCCCCTTTTAAAAAAATTTCCCAAAAAATTTTTTAAAAAAAACCCCCCGGGGGTTTTAAAATTTTTAAAAAATTTTTTCCCCAAAATTAAAAATTTAAAAAAAAAATTTAATTTGGGTCAATTTAAAGGGGGCCCTTTAAAAAATTTTAAATTTAAAATTTTTTTAAAAAACCCCCAATTTTTTTTCCTTTTTAAAATTTTTTTAAAAAAAAAAAAAAAAAAAAAAAATTTTTAAAAAATTTTTTTAAAAAAGGGAAAAGGGTTTTTTTTCCCCCCCCCGGGGGAAAAATTTTCAAAAAAGGGGGGGGTTTTTTTTTTTTTTTTTTTTAAAAAATTTTTTTTTTTTTTTTTTGGGTTTTTTTTTGGGGGTTTTTTATTATCTTTTTTTTTTAAAAAAATTTTTGGGGAAAATTTATTTTTTTTTAAAATTTTTTAAAAAATTTACCCAATTATTTTTTTGGGAAATTTAAAAAAAATTTTTTTTTTGGGGTTTTAAAATTTTTTTTCCCCAAAATTTTTTTTTAAAAAATTTTTAAAAAGGTTATTTTTTTTGGGGGGGGAAAAAAAAAAAAAAACCCTTCAAAAACCTTTTTTAAAAAAATTTTTTTTAAAAAAAAACCCGGTTCCCCAGCCCCCAAAAAAAAAAACCCCTTGCAAAGAAAAATTTTTAATTTCCCCCCTTCTTTAAAAGCCCCAAGGGGAATTTTTTCCCCCCCCCAAAAAATTTAAAAAAAAAAACCTGTTTGGGGGAAAAAAAAAAAAACCCCCCTTTTTTTTTTAAAAAAAAATTTTTTTTTTGGGGAAAATTTCCCCCATTTTACAAAAAAAATTTTTTTTTTTTTTCCCCCTTTTAAAATTTTTTTTTTTTAAAAAAAAAAAAAAAGGGGTGGGAATTTTTTTTT